>NW_020174938.1:1506218-1521786 GCF_003031525.2 Neophocaena asiaeorientalis asiaeorientalis
GCACATGAGGAGTGTAAGCTGATCCCTCACCCCACCCCCACTCCTCCACCAGAGGGCTCGGAGCCCGGGAGAGAGAGCCAGGAAGGGGAGGCCCACCTTCGAAGCTGGAGAGGCCTTACCTCCGGAAGGTACATAGGCGAAGCTGAGCATCTGCCAGCCCCACTGCCGGTGTGTCTAGGCAAATGTCTGCCTGGTCAGCCCTGGGACCACCTGTCTTGTTCCTCCCTTTGGGGTCCCACCTTGCCCACTGCTGTCATGTTCTCCAGGACTCTTTGGGTCTCCACACACCCTCTCTTTTGGTGCTGGACTAGGGTCACAGGATGACCCCCAGTGCAGACCCTCCTCCTGCCCCAGGAAGCCACCACTTCCGATGATCACAGAGAGAGAGGGTTCCCCTCTGTACTCCGCTGTGTTAGGAATGGGGCATGGGGGCAGTGCAGAGCTCTTACACAGAACAGTCAGACTATAATCACGCTAGACTGTGGTCCTCTCAGGGCTGTGGAGCTCAGGAGCAGGAGGGAGGCACTGGCACCGGCTGCAGTGCCAGGGAAGGGCCTGGTTGAGGGGCTTGAGCTGTTCCACAAGAAGAGGAATACTAACCAACCCTTGGTACCAGATCCCCATCCTGCCCCAGAAGCTGTGAATCTTCTAAAAGTTCTTGTATTGAAATCCTTGATCTCAAGCTAGAATTCCCACTCAATTTATTTCAGGTACGAGGAACAGTTTATTTCAGGTGTTGGGATGGCCATCCTGTTGGAGCGCAAGGGAAGAGCAGCGAGACCCCAGGTCTAGCCCAGCTCAAGTGCAAATTCCAGCACCAGCCCTGTCATAGACTGAGCCCCATCCTTGTGCATAACCTAAGCCCTGATCCTAGACACAGGCTGAGCCCTGATCTCTAGCTCTTGATTGAGCTTTCTCTGTAAAATTGTTCCTGATCAGCAGGGGCTTGAATGGGGACAGTGAGCACGTGCTCATCTCCCACCACTGCAGCCTGAACCCAGAGCCCTTGCCCAGTGGTGTGCAGTGGTCTTCAGGCATGCTTCTGTCCCTCATCCCTCTCCTGTCCCTGGGAGCTCCTGCTTTGACCATCGCTGTTAAGCTGGCCTCAGAGCTGAGAGAATCTTCAGCCCTGCCCCCAGCTTTGGCCCCAGCCTCACCTAGACTGGCCTGGCCTGGCCAGGAGGGGCGCTGAAGGGGCCGGGAGATGAGGACCCAGTGTCCTAGGGTGTGAGTGGCCTTTGCTCTTGGACTGGAGCCATCAGAAATCAAATCTTCCTGGCCCTGAGGGTGCCTGGGAAGGGGGCAGACCTGCCAGCCTGGGCAGAGGTTGGGGTTTCTGCAATCACTCCCTCCTTTGTGGAACACTGACATCTCCGGAGACAGAGGCTTCCTGGCATCACCAGGTAAGACCTGGGCATCCTGGGAGCACAGGCAAGGAAGATGGAATGGGGGTGCCAGAGTGGGTTGGCTGGCCTGGGAGATGGGGTCACAGGCCGGAGTCAGGGCTGGGGGGCCGCTTATGGAAGGGCAGGTGGGAGAATGGGGGCAATGGAACTAGGACCGGAGGTATAAGTTGTCAAAGACCAAAGCCTGCCCTGAGGAGGGCATCCACCCCACAACCTGGCCAGGCCTGGACACTTAAACCTCTTCACCCCGAAGGGGCTGGGGTGCAGACACAGGAGTGCAGGTTTATAAAGCAGTTGAGCTGTGATTGAACAGAGGGAAAGGGCTGGGCTGAGGGGTTTGCCTGATCCTGGGATGATATATGTGTTAGGGCTGGGTCGGACCATGGAGGATTTTTCCCTTAGAGGAAGGAGTGCCTCCAGGTAGGAGTTGCTGGGTGGTGGCAAGAGGCAGGCGAGGAGGGCTGGAGTTTCCAGCCTGATTTCCTGCTGTGAAGGGTTCTAGGGATTATCTCCCCTTAAGGGGTTTCTGCGGTCTGCCTGTCGTGAGTGACCTGGGGCAGACAGGTCACTGACCCTCTCGGAGGTCACACACAGGCCAGGAGCCTGGTGGGAGAGGCTTTGAAAGAGCTGAAAACTTCCTACAGCTGCCAGGGGTGGGATTGGCGGGGGAGGGATGCAGAGCATGGTCTGAGCCCCAAGCCGAGCTGGCTCCCGTGAAGGCACCAGACCCCTGCCCTTCCTGCCCTCAGCAGCTCAAAGCTTCTTAGGGCCGCCCTGGTCCTTCTCCTCCTGTGTCTGCAGGGGCAGGGGGAGGAAGAGGGGTGGCGAGCAGAAAGCAGGAATGACTGCAGCAACAACCAGGAGGAGGCTCTGGTTGAGACTCCACACCGTTCTGGGTCTGCCCAGAATGCCAGGTCTGCGGGGGTACCAGGGAAGGACCCCTCAACCCAAAGCCCACCCATCTCCACACCCAACATCCCCAGTCCAGGTCTCTGGCCAGGATTCCACAGGGGCCCAGTAGGGGCGGGCAAGATGGGGACTGTTCTCTGATCTGCCCTCCTCCAGACTCCCCTCCTAGCCTAACGTGGTGGGAGCAGGGACAAAAGTGCCTCAGGAGCTGGGGCAGGGGATGGGACATGGCTGTCAGTGTCACTGCCCTCCCCTAAGTCCCATTCTACCTAGACACCAGCAGAGCTCCCACCGCGGTTAGCACCTCTGGCATCATCACAGCTCTACCATGACTGCCACTGTCGCCACAGCCACCCCACCCCACCGTCAGCACCACTAACGCCCCCACCCGCGCCCGGATCATCTGCACCACTGAGACCCTCACCATGTCCACGAAGAGCACCCACCTCACATTTGAAGACTGGACAGAACTTTTCATTCTTCTTCAATAAGTTTTCAGGCCTATAACCTCTCGGGCTGTGGGGCTGGCACGTTCAACAGAGTCTGCAGCCCAAAGGGAGAAGGGCTTTGCTGGAGGGTCAGGCAGCAGCGGCTTGCAGCTGAGCTGCAGGGCAGAAGTGCGGAAAGGGGCCAGGCAGACGCAGCTCAGGGAGTGGCTGGAGGCTTCAGCTAACCAGAGCTCACAGCTGGGCAACCTTCCTTTCCTGAAGGGGGATCCGAGCGGAGTCTTCCATCTGCCACCTTGCATCTGGTCCTGGAGGCTTGGCAGCCTGAGCGGGAGCCATCAGCATGAACGGGCAGTGGCTTCCAGCCGCTGGGCTTCTCCTGGCTGGTAAGTGAAGGTGCGGCCCCTGGGGGTGGGGGGCCTGTCCTAGACCCCGCCCACTCACCTGGGGGACTTCCATGGCTCCCACATCAGGGCTGACCTTCCTTGTCTTCATGTCAGCCTGGCTTTGGTCAGCTCAGAGGATCCTGAGATGGGGCCAGGATCCCCTGCTCAGTCCCCCACACTTGGGGCTCCATGAGGGCACTCAGCGTCACCCACTTGGGGGAACCTGGCATGGGGCTGGCCCCCAAGGGGCTCAGTGCACCCTTGTAGCCAGGTGTGGTATTACAGCTGTCAGAGATGGGTCCCCTCCCCATCCCCCCACCCCCCTTCAGCCCTCCAGAAGCATCCTGTGTTCTGGGAATGGAATAAGGTAATTGCCTTGTTTCCTTGCTGGAGGTTGAACAGCACTTCCCAGCATCCTCAAGCAGCCTGCGTCTCACCAGAAAAGACTCCTTTGAGGAGGGGTCCTGCCGTGGGGTGGAGCTGGGATGGGAGAGAAGAGAGGAACCCTTGAGGTATGCCCCTTTACCCTCACTGTCCCCCTGTCTGGTGGCAGGGCAGAGTGCCCCTGTCTCTGGTGGGCTAGGGCCAGAGAAAGGAAGTTTCTCCAGAGGTAGCCCAGTGGTTTGGGGCAGAGCCGGGGCCAGGGTTTGGGTCTCCTCAGGCGCCCTAAAGGAGGGAGGAGGCAGGGAGGGCCGGCATCTAAGAGGCTGTGGGCCAATCCCACCCCACCGAGCAGCTGGCAAAACGGGCCTCTCCTGTTTTGCAGCTGTCCTGGTGGTCTCGGCTTCCGCCCTGCCCCGTCTTCCTCCTCACAAAGACCTGGGTTCGTCTCCCTTGGCTTCTGGCCCATCTGCTTTGCAAGGGGACAGCAAGAAGATAGTCCTCCCATCATTAAACGCCTTGGTGACAGTCCTCGCTGGAGTCTTTCCCTCAGCCAAGAGGCCAGGGGAGGCTCCTGGCAGGAAGGCAGGAGCCCTTTTTCCAGAGGCACCTGGGGACCAGCAGACTCTTCTAGGCTCGCTCCTGGACTTGCCTCTCCACTCAGACCAGCCTGCCCCTTTGGGAACAAGTGGGGTCTCAGGCAGGGCCACACCCAGACCAGCTCCATCAGCAGTGGCTGAGCCTGCAGCCCACAGGGCCCCTGAGTCCCAGCCAGTGTCCTACGTGGCTGGACCTGGAGAGGAGATCTTGGTCACCGGGTCTCCAGAGATAGCTGCCACGTCACCATCGCAGGCTTCTCCACAACCTCTGGCCTGGCCCGTGGGCAGGCACACCTTCAGCCCCAATGCTTGGGTGCCATCTGCATCAGGGGCCAGCAACTTCAGCCCAGGGACCGCCCCACTTCTGACATTGGCTCCAAAGGCCCCAGAGAAGGCCGTGTCCTCAGCACCCCAGGGCCCACTTGCGTTTACATCGATCAGTAACACGTTGGCTGCCACAGAGCCTCTTCTCCCTGTAGCAGCAGTATGGTCAGGGCCGGACACGGCCCCCACAGCGCTCACAGTGGGCTCAGGCTCACCCAGAAGTGGTCTGGCGTCCAGTCTGGGTCCAGCACCCAGTGGTCCTTCAATGTTGCCATTGCCCTCAGCGGTACCCTCTCCACAGTCGTCATCAGCATCACTGCCACTGTCGTCCCCACCCTCATCCCCGTCACCTGCACTAACGTCACCATCACCAGTCCTGGCCCCAGTTTCCCCCTTCACCACCGGAGCCAGAACCTCTCCAGAGATGCTTCTGCATATGAGCTCCCACCTACAACCTCAGGCCTTATCTTCAGTGTTTCCAGCGTCCCACCTGCCCTGCCACCTCTGGTGGTTACAGGGATGGCTGCTCTTCCGTGGACAGTCCAGCCTGGGCCGGTGGTCCCTGCCAACGCAGCCCCCTTGACCACCCACTCCCTCGGATGTGTCTCTGGCCTTCCCGCCGGCTGCCCGAGCGTCCCTGGAGGTGCCGCCTCCTCCCAGTCGTCTTTCCTGCCTCACCCCGGCCAAGCTGTCTCATTGCAGGACTCAGGCTCCCCCTCCCCAGGACCCAGTCTTGTGACTCACTCTGTGACCTTCAGGATCACCAATGAAGCCTTCTCAGCGGCACTCGGGAACCCTGCCTCCCTGGAGTACCAGCTGCTGAGTGAAAACATCCGACATCAGGTGCGGGCTTCTTCCTCCGTCTGCTCAGCCGTGCTGACCCCAGCCCACCCCCTACCCCACTTACCTCTGAGCACCCAGGCCCGTCCCACCTCTGTGCTTTGGCATGGGCTGGGCCACCTCGCGCCCTCCGCTGCCCTTGCTGCCTGGCGAAGGCTGCCTCCTTGGAGTGGCCTCCCCCGGTGACTCAGAGCCCCTGCCCCGCAGAATCGGCATCCCTCCCTCTGTGAGCTGCCTTTCCCACACCGTCCCACCCCAACCTGTGGCTCTCCGCAGACCTCAGCTCCCTGAGGGCAGCCGGGCACAGGGCTGGGTGCCCACAGGGGCTCTGGAAATGTGGAGTCAATGAAACTCACCCTGTGCCTCTCCTCAGTGTGGGGTGGAGCATGTGGTGTGCAAGGTGGGAGCCCAAAAGGTAGAAAACTGACCCTGTCCCATGCGTGGCTCCAGCAGGAAGGGAGAGCCAGGCAGAGACCCTTGCAGAGAGTGGGTGTGGAGAGAGCGCTCTCCCAGGAGGGCGGGGAGCTGTTACGGGATAAACAGAAGACTGATTTAGGTTGCCATGGTTAGGGGGTTGCCCAGAGAACACCTTTCTTTCCTTTTTTTTTTTTTAGTATAAATTTATTTATTTATTGGCTGCGTTGGGTCTTCGTTGCTGCGTGCGGGCTTTCTCTAGTTGCGGCGGGTGGGGGCTGCTCTTTGTTGTGGTGCGTGGGCTTCTCACTGCGGTGGCTTCTCTTGTTGGCTTCTCTTGTTGTCGAGCACAGGCTCTTGGCGCGTGGGCTTCAGTAGTTGTGGCACGCGGGCTCAGTAGTTGTGGCTTGTGGGCTCTAGAGCACAGGCTCAGTAGTTGTGGTGCACGGGCTTAGTTGCTCCGCGGCATGTGGGATCCTCCCGGACCAGGGCTCGAACCTGTGTCCCCTGCATTGTCAGGCGGATTCTTAACCACTGCGCCACCAGGGAAGTCCGAGAACACCTTTCTGAGAAAGGGGAATTTTAACTGGGATGGAGAGAAGGCAGCCAGATAAAATGGGGAGGGGCTTTCTAGACAGAGGGAACAGCGTGTGTGAGGACCCTGAGGTGAAAAGGAGGGCAGAGGCTGAGGCCCAGGGCCATGGGAGAGAGGGGCTACATGGAGAAGACATGAAACCCAGGGTGGGAGGGGGAGAATTAGGAGGAGGGGCTGTCGTCCAGGTGTGATGTCAGGGTGGCGGCTGTAGGGATACAGGACAATTGGATTGGAGAGTGATTTTCAGTAAAACTAGAGAGACGGAAAGGCCTGGGAAGGCTGTGTGTTTGCTGGACAGCTGGAGGCGCCCTGCGGTTCTCAGTAGAGGGTGATTGGCAGGTGGTCCCTGGCGGCCACGCGGGGAAGTCTCGGGTGGCCCCCGGCAGTCCAGGTGGCCAGTGGGGCCATTGCAGGGGCCAGACCAGAGATAATGAGAGTGGACGAGGGTGGGCTGATGCTATGGAGGAGTGGGGGGCCACGATGACCCTCAAATACCTCTGTCTGTCCTCAGCTCCAGTCTGTCTATCACGAGGCCTTCTCCAGCTTTGAGGGTGTCGGTGTCCTGCTCTTTAGGTAAGTGAGCGAGTCTTTCAGGGTCCACCACCTGCCTGCCAGCCGGTCTGTTGTCTTCTCAGGCCACAAGAGCACTTGCCCAGTCTGCCCCGCCGTGCCCAGCCCCATCAAGGCTAGAAGCACCTTAGGGGCCAGGAAAAGCCCTGAGCGGGCGGGCAGGAGGCCCACATCTGGTTCTGCCCCTGGCTGCGTGACCTCAGGTGACCTCCTGCCTGCTTGAGCCCCAATTCCAGCTGCAGAATTTGGGCAGGGGTGCCAGGCATTGCCTGAATGTGGTGGGAAAGGCAGAGGACTTCCCTGGGGCCAGGAGCCCATAAATGACATGTAAACAGATGCAAATCCCCTTTCTGGTTCTGAGCCCCTGGGGATACTGGGGGGGGGGGGAACCTAAAGCCAGATTTGCAAGCAGATGCCAGCCCTGCAATCTCATAAAAAAGGTTGAGAAGGTCCAAATCATCACATGTGAATTGTGAGCTCGGTGTAGACCTTGATAGAGGCTTGATTATACCTAGTGATGGGAAGTTCACCACCACTATCTTTCCAGGCCTTGAGCCAAGTTGGTTAGAAAGTTTCCCCTTTTAATGAACTGAAATCTCTCTCTGAATTCCCTGCCCTGGGTCTGAACAGAAGCTTTGTCTCCCCAGCCCCAGGACGGCACAGCAGAAAACGGGTCCTCAGGGGAGGGATGAAGGAAATCTGGATCCCGAGGCTGCTTGTTTTCAGATCTCTCCCCACAAACCCCTTCAACCCCATGCTCAGGCCAGGCTGCCTCCTCAGGACATGGCCAGTTGGTCCACCTCCTACAGGCTTTCAGAGATTCCTCAGGCCTGTCACCTCCCTCTCTCCAGATCCCCTGCTCCTGTGATGCCACCAAAGATGTGTTTCTCAGTCTGGCTCAGGTTGACTTCCTGATTGCTCACAGCGGCCGTCTCCCTGGGCGGGATTCCCAGTGTTCCCATTAGAACCAGTTTGTTGGGGTGTCCGGGGGAACCTGCTTTCCCGAGCACCTGCTTTGTGCTCTGCTGGCTGCACCATTAGTCATCACACAACCCTACAGCAAAGGCATCATTGTCCGCATTTTAGCGAGGAGGCAGCTGAGACCCAGAGGGGTGCTGTCACACAGGGACTCAGTCCATGGCTCCCCCGGCGGATTCCCCTTCCTCGGGACACTGGCCTACTTGTGCACCAGTCAGGTCCTCATCCAGCCCCCAGGGCCCTCCCTGCTCCCACTGGACCCCTGGTAAGGATGTGTCTCTGTCCCCAGGCCTGACTCTGCAGCTGTGAATGCCTCCCTTGTGTTTGGGGGCCTCGCCCCGGGCCCCTCTGCCCGTGAAGTCCTCTGGACTCTGTACCGCAAAGTGAAGGCCGCAGGGAAGATGTTGGGGAACCTGTCCCTGGATGAGAGCAGCCTCGCCTCTGATGGTGAGTCTCTGCCCGACCCCCCCGACCCCCTACCTCAGTGCCTCCTCGCCTGCCCACAGATGGCTGGGGGTGCTCCCTAGAGGGGCCCAGCTCCCGCCCTGGCCATGAGGCAGTGCGTGGTAGATCAGGAGGCTCCTGGGGCCTCCTGAAGTCCCAGCCATGGCTCTGCAGGGTCCAACCTGACCGACCTGGCCCTGGAGACCACCAGCATCCATCTCACGGCCATGAGGCCCTTCCAGCCCCCGCTCCTCCTGCCTGGCTCTGCCGCCTTTGTCCTGCTGGAAAAGACGATCCTCCGACAGGTGAGGTGGCCTCTTGCCCTCCCTCCGAAGCCTGGGACACCCACTTTGCCTTCCTTGACTGCAGGCCTCCGTGGCTTGGGGGTGAGGCGTGGGGCGGCACCCAGCCACGGCCCTGTGGGGGGAGGCAGGCATGGAGGGCACACAGCCCTGCCTGATGGGCCCCCGTTTGAGGGGTGACACCCTGCCCGGGGGTGGAGAGGTTGCCTGAGGGGGGTGACAGCTCTGTCCCAGGGGCATATGGTCAGGCTCTGTAACCAGACACCCCTATCCAGGGCCAGCACTAGGGTAGGAAGTGAGACACCCAGGACGCAATCTTTAAGGAGACGCTCAGTTGCCTCACCCCAGCCCTGCCCCCACCCCATCCCACGCTGGGTCTCAGGAGTGACAGTCCCCAGGCCTGCCCTGACCTCCAGGACTCCCCACAGGTCACACCTGTGCCGTCAGGATTCTATACAGCGCGTCCCCAGGAAGAGCCCCTGCTCCTCTTCAGGTGGGTTGGGCTCTTCCCCTGCTGCCCAGCCTGCCCTGCTCCTCTCCTGGGGGCCACCCTGGGGCAGAGGGGGGCGTGACTCCGAGCCAGGCCATGGGAGCCATGGGCTGGGGGCCACCAGGGGAGGGCTTTGTCCCAGAGAGCTCCAGCTGGCCCTATGAAGCTCTGCCCTAGGAGGCAGGGAGCCCTAGTGCCTGAGGGTGTGCTAGGGTGGGAGGGTGGATACCTGCTTCTAGAAATATGTGCTGGCAGAGGCTGTAACCCCTGCACTCCCCTCTTGTACTCGCCCTAGTAATGCGGACCAGTGGGTGGGCGTTTACATCGAATACAAGTTCCAGACCCCCATCTGTACCCACCTCTCAGGCTTGGCCAATCACCTGGCCCGGAACATAATGGATCCTGCTGTCCAGAAATCCAGCATCATGGCCAATGGTGAGTCAAGGCTGGGATCCCTGTGTGTCTCTGGTCAGCAGCCTCAACCTCTCTGGGTCTCAATGTTCCTCCTCTGGAGAATGGACAGAATTTCATTTCGACCACGAATACTCTTGTGCTGGGGCCACCGAGAAGAATCAGTTACGGAGCCTCAGATGGGGAGCTGGATAGATAAGCTCTGTGGGCCATCGTATCTGTCACAGCTACTCGACTGCTCCCTTATAGCTAGAAGGCAGCCCCAGGCAATACGTAGACAGATGGGCATGGCTGTGTGCCAATACAACTTGATGGATACGGAAACTTGTATATCACATAACTTTGATGTGCCACAAAATACTATCCTTTTGATGTTTTTCAACTATTTAAAAAGGTAAAAACTGTTCTTAGCTCGTGGGCTATACGTAAACAGGCAGCGGGAGGGATTGAGCCTCAGCCTGGGTGGGGCTGACTGCTGGCTGAGAGCATAGAGGTTGGGGTGAGCAGCCCTGCGGCAGGGCTTGGTCCTCTCCCAGGGCTCCCCGGATAGGGGGCTTAGGCTGATGCCCACCCACCTCTCCGCCCCTCTAGCGGGGAAAGCAGAGCTGGTGCAGTATGAAGTGTAGCTGCAGATCCTGGACCAACCCCTCACCAAGGGCTTGCGGGACAAAAGCAGCCCTAAGTCCCAGAAACTTCGGGGGATGCTGATGAGATGGGTGAAGTGGGGGCAGGGGGAGAGAAGGGAGGAGCAGGAGGCTGGAGGCTTCATGTGTGGGGACCCAACAAGGCTGCAGTACAGCTGTGACCCTCTTCCTCCTCTCTGCTCCCCAGCTGACCACCGTCCTCAGGCCTCTGCAGAACTTCGGCCAAGCGGTGGTGGAGAAGTTCCAGTAAGGCTGTGGTGGCTCTGGGTGACCTGGGACCCAGGGCTGAACTCTAGCGGTGGGGCCAGTGGCTCAGAAAAACGGCCTTCCTGAGACCCCTGGGCTGTCTAGCCTCCTGACGCTGGTGAAGATCCTCCTGCCAGGCCCGACCCACTGACTGCCAGGGTGCGTGCCACCTTCTTCAGGGCCGTGCCAGCCCGAGCCCTCGTGCAGGACTGCGTGCTCCGGGGTCTGCATGCCCTGCAGGAAGCTGAGGGCCTCTCCGTGGAGATGGTCAGCCCAGACCTCGGTCAGTGCCTCTCTCCCGGCTTCCCTCTATGTATCTGTGTCATCCGGCCGTTTGCATCCTGCCTCAGGCTCGTTGCCTTGCTGCCCCTGCTCCCCCCTCCGGCCCTCCCTTCCTCCTGGACTAGCCCCCAGCTGGCTGCTTTTTAGGGTCCAGGCCCGGCTCCTCCTCTTCCCGGGAGCCCTCCAAGGTGGCCCCAGCTCTACAGCTCTATTCCTGTAGCTCCTTCTGGGCCAGGACCCCTCGCCTGGGACTCCTCTGCAGGCCTGGCTTTGCCTTCTCAGGGGTCTGTAGTCTGGAAGAATGGGGACCCACCCAGCCATCATCTGCCCACTTGGTTCTGAAGCCTCAGGTCAGCTTCACACCCCCACCCCCAGCTATGCTGTGGCGCTCATCGTCCTGGGGCTTCGGCTTCTTGCACTCACCCTCGTCCTGGTGAGTGTCTGACTGGGCCAGGGTCTCTTTCCCGGGAGACAGGCTGGGCCCTTGACCCTCTGAGTCAAGCTGAGGGGTCACTCCCCACCCCAGGAACTGAGGGGCTTCCAGCCAGGGAGCTTGGCCTGACCCCACCCTTCCCGTCCCAGGTGCTGACGCGGAAGGCCTGCTTCAGAGTGTCCAGGTACAGAGGTCAGTTCTTCCTGCTCCCCGGGACATTTACTCTGGATGGGGTCGGCCTCCCAGCCACCAAGGCCTCGTGCAAACATTTCCCAGTGGGTGTTGACAGAGCCTGGGCGGTACAGTCACTGTGCCCCAAAAGCTCACCCCCTCTGTCATGGGGGGTGAACCCGGGGTGGTCAAGCGGAACCCTCTAAATGCGCTCCACTTAGTCCCAGAAATGCTGCAGAGGGTGGGTGGACAGAGGCAGAACTTAGGGCCCCACGTGGCCAGGAGAGCTGGAGCAGGGAAGGAGATCTGGGGAGGGGAGCTTGCCTCTACCACCGGAGGACCAGGCAGCGACTCCTCCACGCCCCGGAAGAAGTGGGGACACGTGCCCCAACTCAGTGTCCCCTTTGACCCCAAAGCCAGGAGAGGGCAGGTAGCACCATTCTGGGTACACTGTTGTTCCTGACTCCTGGCTTTTGTCCTTTCCCCACCCCCCAGGCGCCCCTTCCCGCTGTTGCTCCCGCCACTAAAACCGCACCCCAAACCTCTCCTCCTCCTGGCCCTGCCCCCAGCCTTCCACAGTCAGCGCCTCAACCCTGACAACGAGAGCCAGAGCAGCAAGGCACCACCTGAGGTCACACAGCAAGGGGGCTTCTTCCCTCCTAGCTCATCCAAGGACTAGACTCCCAGGGCCGCGACAGAGGCAGGGTGCGGGGGACAGCGCCTCACCACCCACACCAGGGACACCAGGCATGCTCTAACCACGGCGGCACCCACCTCCCCCCAGAAGGTCTGGAAAACTACTCAATACCATCGTCATACTCAGGTCAGGCCCTGGGGAGCGGAACAGGGCAAGATGAAGGCCTGCAGAAGATGCGGACAGGGGAACAGAGCTGGCGCCCTCACACCTGGCCTGACACGGTGGTGGGGCTGGAGGTATCATTGGTCTCAAGCCAAACTCCGGTACTTTTGGGTTATGGAAAATTAAATGACACGGCGCAATCAGAAGCTGGTACAAAAGACTGCTTTTGTTTCTAGGCACAGGAGGACCTAGAGGACACAGGAGAGGTTCAGAGCAGAGCCCACAGGAGGAGGAGGTGGGGGCAGAAGACTGACAGGGTCAAGCGTGGGCATGGGGACTCTTGGGGGCAAGGCCTGGTCCCAGCCCCACCTCCGCCTTAGGGCCAGCCACCCTCAGACCAAAGGCCTTGGGGTGCTGGTGGCCGAGGTGAGGCCTGGCTGTGTGCCAGGGAAGGTTGGTGCCGCAGGGCAAGCCAGGCTCAGAGAACAGACCACCTGGCTGGGGAAGGTCTAGGACAGAAGCTGAGCTGACAGCCTCTCAGGGGCGGAGGGTGGGCCTTTGGAGGGGGAGGCAGCTTTCCTGGACCACAGCCAGGGAGGTGAAGGCCTTGGCCCACAAAGCTCCAGCGACTGCTGGGCCCACTGGGACGTGAGAGATTTGGTCGCACAGGGCGATGGCCTTTGAAACCATGACCTAGAAGGGAAGGGGACTCAAGTGTAGTCTTACCCCAAAGGCTCCCTCGACCTCCAGAAGAGCCGGCAGGCCCGGTGAGGGGACCCAGGAGCCCAGGGCCCAGACCATGGGCTTACCTGGCCAAAGATAGCAGCCAGCACCAAGATGCCAGAGAGGGTCAACAGGAAGGTCACCATGTAGAGGTTGACTGTAGCTGGCGGCCGATTCCTCTGCACTTCTGGAATACTTAAGCTTTCATTCATACCCCTGAAGGTCCCCTGCCCCCCAAGCCTCTACCCCTTGGTACCCGGAAAGTAGCCTGACATCTGCACCTATCTTGGGTCAGCCCCCTCTCTCCACGACTTCTGACTCAAGGGCCACGGCAGGCCAGGGACTAGGAGGCGGCCCTGCAAGATGCTCCCCCAACCGTCAGGATGCCTAAAACATCCCTGCTAGTGTTTTTCTTAGGGAGGGAAGGTTATGCTAGCCTTGTTCTCCCGAGCTGCCCCCCTTACCATGAGAGTCCCCGTAGGTGATACAGGAGAGAAGGGGGTGGGATAAGCAGGAAAGAGCCTGAGGGCCAAGGCTGGCCAGTGAACACTGAGCCCCTCTTCTCTTCAGGCTTTGGTCGCCTGGCCCTCCACAAGCCAGGCTGTCGAGCATCACGTGAGGCCTTGCATGAAGATACAGTTCAGACACACCCAGTGAGCTCTGTGGGTTTGAAGGAGAAGGTACAGGGAAGGAAACCCACACGTGGGGACCTAGCATGGTCTCTCTGGAGGTGAAGTGACAGTACCTGCAACACATAAGGAGAAAGGGTCTACCTGGCAAGGTGAGCCAGCCATGCGGACACCAGGCTGGACAGACATCACCAGGGTCTACAGGATGGCGGAGGGGCCTGGCAAACCAGCACCCTCACGCAGACGAGCCTTTCCTAAGCAGGTCTTCCCCAAGCAGGTCTTCCCCATGGGCCAGATGGGGCCCGCAGGACACTTCCCACGCCCCACCGTTACACGGACTTTAATTCTCAGCAGCCCTGGAACTGCGTGTCCCATTCTCCAGCTGAATAAACAGAGGCTCAGAGACGAACATGCAGTGCTGCCTTGATCACTCCGCCTGCTGCCTCCTCCAGAACTCAGTTCATTCTAAAAACCTAACACTCATCAAGCACCTGTGAATAGGTGCCATTATCCCCATCTCGCAGCCGAGGAGAGGGAAGCAGAGGAGTTAAGTGACTTGCCCAAGGTCACAGTCACAGGGCTCCAGAGCCTGCATTCTTGACGACCACATGTCCACAGCAGGGCGGTGCTAGCACCTGCACCTGAAAGGTGGGAACTCTGCTGCTTTCATACGGCGTGCAGCCCCAGGTTTTGGGAGGTGGCAGTGCAGGAAACAAGCCGGCCCATTGGGCCAGTGGTTCTCCAGGGTCTGAAGGGCAGGGAGAGTGCTGTGAGCCACTCCCCCACCCACCCCAGCAACACTCACTGGGAACCTTGAATCAGCACCTGCCAGAGGGCGGGGAAGGGGCTCGGCCCCTGCTGCACCTGGAGTGGGAGGTGGGCAGGGATGGGCACTCTGCCTCCAAGCAGCCTCAGGCGGGTGAGAGAGGACCAGATCTCTTGCCTCACCCTTTCCCCCCACCCCAAGATGCCCTGCAGGGGAGAAGGGGCAGCTGCCCACCAGGCCATTGGTCAGATGGAGAAGAGCCTATGGGAACCATGGGGGCTGTATCCTAGAAGGAGAGCATGACCTCCTGGTTACTCCAAGGCCAGGCCCAGGCCTACCAAGGTGGCCACGTCTCCGATGAGGGCCTGGTAGATAAGAGACGCAATGTCCCTGAGCGGTTCTATAAACTTCCTGTTAAGGACAGACGAGGAAATGGGCAAGACAGTCATGCTCAGTGAGAGCCTGGCAGGTAAAGGAGGGGCCAGAAGCAGACAGAGGTCAGCTGGGCCCAGGCCTGGCCCCCTGGAGGGACAGCAGGCTGGGGGAGGGGTGTCACTCACCAGCCACAGCGAGGGAGCTCAGGTTCATGAGCAGCTGGGCAAGGCCATCGGCACCTGGGGACCGTCTGCCGGACCTGGCTCTGCACTCGGGCTTCTGCCTGGAACCACAGGTGCCTGACACTGGCCTGAGGTAGGGAGGGTGGCAGGAGAGGCGCCTGTGGCCAAATGCAGGCACCTCAGCACGGGGGCGGGGGTATGCAGCGCACAGAAGAGACTACCGGGGCCACGAGCTTAAGCGAGTGTCATCCTGGGACATCCTGTCCACATAAGTCAGACCTTATCCCCACCCTCAGCTCACAGTCTGGTTGGGGCTTGACAAACAGATGTCAGTGCTGTGGAGAGGGGGCCTAGCCAGCGTGGGACATCCAGCAAAGATGTGTTTTGAATCTGCCAGGAAGATCCATCCACAACAGAAGGACCCTCAGGTCCAAGTCCAGGGCCCAAGAGCTATGGGCTAGGTGTTCACCCAGGGGCTGGAAGGTGGCAAGGCGATGGCCCAAGGCTCCAGCAGGAAACTGCAGTGGCCAGAGCCTGTCTTGGTGGGGCAGCCCTGGGGATGACTGTGCCCAGCATCCCCCAGGGCCAGGATAGGGGACTGCCCACGGGAGGAGTCTGAGGACCTCTAGGGAGACAGACTCAAGGTGTCCTGGGCACCTGGATCAGGAAGCACGTGAGGGTACCCTGCCCAAGGCCAGGTAAGAACCTGGGAACTACCTTTCTAGTCTAAGCCACTCATGCTGCAGCCCAGACGCCATCTCTCCTCAAATAGGAGATGAGTTGGCAGGGAAAGCACCCTATTCCCTCCCTCCCCCCTCCCCCC
>NW_020174938.1:1521941-1538166 GCF_003031525.2 Neophocaena asiaeorientalis asiaeorientalis
ATGTGAAGGGAGGAGAGAGGCTGTTGCAGGACCCAGCCTGCCTGGGTTCTCTAGCACCTGGAGTGGATGGGGAGAGAAAGTGCAGCTGAGTGAGAAGAGCCAAGGTCCCACTGCCCCCTCTCTGCAGGGTGACCTAGGACAAGCTGCTTGCTATCTCTGGGACCAGGAGACTCACAGGGGAAGGGCCAGGTTTGGAGGTCCTGATCCTGGAGCCCAGAGCTACCCCTAGAGAGGACAGCCTATGGAGCCTCGTCCTCCCGATTCTGCCCCCGCCCCTGGGAACAGCATCCTCCCAGCTCAGAGGCCCTGGAGGCGGAGGGGCTGCACCTGCTTTCAGATTGCTCCATAGGTGTGAGCTGGCCTTTGTCCTGAGCAGGGGGCTGATCCCATGGTCACCCAGGTGATGGGCAGCTTCTCAGACTACAGGTGCTCCGAGGTATACCCTGCAGGGCACAACACCGGGAGATTGTAAATACATTGAACAGGGCCCCCAGGCCACTCTGGGCCAAGACCTGAGCTCTGTTTGGCCATGGAGACTCTGACCTGCGGCAACCCCTGCTGGGCCTCAGTCTTCCCTGCTGTCTCATGAGGATGTCAGTATTGCCTTGGAAGGCAAACAAGGGCAACCTTAGCTCCCAGCAGGCCCAAGACCAAAGGAAGCAGGGTTCTGGGTTGTTCTAGAAGGTGAGACTGGGGCAGATGAGGTGAGACTGGGGCAGCAAGATTCCCTTGCTCCGAGGGAATCACAGCCATCTGGGTCCTAGTCTAGACCCTCATAGGCCATCCCATAAAACCCAACCCTAATATGAACCCCTACGGAAAGCGTTAAAGTGTGGGGTCAGGAGGGTGGGGGATGACCCTTCAGGAAAAGGTTCTTAGGCCTAGGGGAAGGTTTGAGCTGGCCCACAGGGCAGTCAGAAGGGTAGGTGACAGGTATCCTCACAAGATCAGCCAGGGAACCCAGGAGGGATAAAGGGGTGGTGGTGGGCATGTTCCAGAAGAGAGCGGGCATCCCCCCACTCACCGCTGGGGCTGAGTGAGGCCAGGCCCGTGCACCAGGGGCAGCAGGTACCCTTGCGCTGGCGCGCCTTGGCTACCACGGTGCTCGGGAAGTCTGAGTTGGCGAGCAGAATCTGCCTCCAGCCTCCACCTGGCTCTGCACCCACACCGACCTCTGGCTGCAGGGAGCCGGTGCGGTGAGGACTCAGCTGGTGCGCTAGCCACCACTGGAGGCCGGGGCCCCTCCCCAGCCTGGAAGGGGCCTGAGAGGCGGGCAGGGCCCCTAGGCTTAGCAGCCCACGCAACACCATGGAGCCGAGAAGACTTACTAGAAACAGACTGGATTTTAGGAAGCAGGCATGGAGGACAGCGAGCACCTGAACCGAGGAGAGGGAAGCCTCTAAGCGTGGACTCCATCGGGCATGACCACCCAGGAAGGGCTGGGCTCGACTCCACCATTAAGAGCTGGGACCGTGGGGGAACCGTCCACCTCGCTGCCTCAGTTGGCCCCCTTTGCTGAGGAAAGGAGGGATAATTGCCTCTCACATGGAACCTAGGACAAAACAAAGTGTCAGTCCCACATGGGTACATTCTAGGAAGGGAGAGGCCAGGGGCAGCATTGTGTGTGCTTGGGGCAGGGTAGGAGATACGGAGAAAGCTGCCTTCTTTGAGGGCCTAGGAGAAAGGAAGATAAGCAGAGAGGAACTCCCAGACATTCTGCCTCAGGCCCTTTTCCAGCCACCCTCTAAGCAGGCTCTGCCGTAACTTGGGTGGCACTATTCTTACCGTCAGTATGATTTCCAGGCTGAGCCGGGGGTGAGGGAGAAGCAGTGCATAGGTGACGTGCGTGAGACAGAAGTGGAGAGGAGCATGGTTGCCTTGGAGGCCAGGCCTGGGGCTTCCGCCACGGTACCTGCCTTGCCCGTGCTGGAACAGCCTGCCAGCTGTGGCCTCCCGCTCAAAGGCACCCAAGTGCCAGGACTGGAGCCAGACTCCCCTCAGGGGCAAGAGACAGAGTGGGATGGGACACAGGCCACCCAGCCATTATTGGGGTTTGGGGCCTGCTTGCCAGCTGGAAAGACAGAGGGACTCTGCTTGAGGGAAGGACTGGGCCTGGGCCACTCAGACCTACCTCTGCGACAGGGGCAGTCCCATCCTCCGGTTAGACTCATAAGCTGACCAGAGGGGACCTGTAGTCCCCCCAAAGTCCCTACCCACTCCCGTCCAAGTGGGCACCATAAAAAGGGGTGCAGAAACACCAGGCACTCCTCCCGGCTGGCTGTGGCTTCCTGGGTCAGGACCCCTGAGTGAGTCGAGTTGGGGGTCCCAGCAGCCAAGGTGGGAGGAGAGCCGGGTCCCCCCGATGGATACTGGATAGGAACACAGCAGAAGCTGTGAGAGCTGGTTCCTCAGGACAGAGCACCTCTGCCCAGATGTCCTCAGAGATACTGCCGCTGCCCAGTTCAGCCCAGAGAGCCAGGGCCTGGTGCCAAGTAGGCTCTCTGCTTGAGAGGAACGTCCTGGG
This sequence comes from Neophocaena asiaeorientalis asiaeorientalis, assembly GCF_003031525.2. Taxonomy (NCBI): domain Eukaryota; kingdom Metazoa; phylum Chordata; class Mammalia; order Artiodactyla; family Phocoenidae; genus Neophocaena; species Neophocaena asiaeorientalis. The sequence goes on from NW_020174938.1 coordinate 1,524,466, forward strand.
ACTCATTACACCTCTCTGCCCAGAGGCTCAGGTATCCAGGCTCTGGGTGGGCCAGCAGTCAAAAAGAAGGGGGCTGTGGGTCTGGGGCCCTGGTGTGGGTCCCCCAGCAGTCAGAGGCCTTGGTGGCCATAGAGCCAATGGGTAAGGGAGAAGGGGGACTGGGCTCTGCCCCACTGAAGTCGGTGGCACCAGGCTCCCGAAGGGTTCCTGGGAGGAAGACCAGCACGAGAGGAAGTATTGCAGAAACCTCAGGCACCTCCTCTGCAGGGTGGGCCCAGCTGGAGGGCCCATATCAGGGAGGTGGGCCTTGGGGCCACAAGAGAAAGAAGCGGCTGGTGCCGCATGGAAAGCAAGCCTGGTGTACAGAACGTGGCATCAGCTGAGCAGGGTGAGGTCTCCCTGAGACAGGCTTGCACCTGGACACAAGCCTCCTCCAGCAAGAAAATACAAAGGAAGTATCAATATAAGGGACTAAAATAACTGCATGCATGCGCAGTTGGGGCAAGTTCTGGACAACGAGATACAAAGAGACCAAGGTGTGGGCACACCACCTGAGCCACCCCTCCGCCCGACCCCTGGACACACCCCCACATAAGGAACTGGCTCACCCCACCTCAGCTAGCGAGCAAGCAACGGAACCTGTTGTCACTTGTTCTCGCTCCCCGCTGCTACAACAGGGGCCCGAACAAAGCCTTGCCTGAATTCTCTTCTGGCCTCTGATCCATTTTTACTGATTAAGGAGGCCAAGGACCCAGTCGGCAACGTCCCCACCAGTCCTGAGGAACGCTGGAAGAGCCCGGGATGCCAGGGGCTGGGGCCAGAGGTGCCCGCGACCAGGAGAGGGGTCTGAGCTACCTCCAGATGGAGCAGCACCAGGTCCGGAGAGGCTCCAAGCTGGACAACCGGCCAGGGCTGGGGCACCAGAAGCTGGGGGCCTGGGATGCACACTGGGCTGGAAGGCAGTGTTGGGGAAGCACCAGGCAGATCTGGTGGGGACCTGGTTTAGTGGCTGGGACTCGTGCCACCTGCTAGGCTTGGCTTTACCAGGGTGGTGATGGACAGGGCTGGGGAAGATGCCCCTGGAAGCCGGCGTCCGTGTGTCCTCAGGACCAACAGGTGGCAAGCTGAGGGGTGGCAGGCAAGGCTGGTCAGGGCTACCCTGGCTCTCCCACGCTGAGGAGGCGCCAAGCTTTGCGGAAAGGCAGGCAGGACCCAGGACTGCCGGGGCACCCAGGCCTCCCCGAGCAGGGTCTCTTGCCCACTCACAGCGGATGGGAGCTTAGGCCTCACTGAGGACACTTCAGAAGGAAGGGCCAATGCCTCAGCAGGCAAGAGGCTGGCGGAAGCCCCTAGCTTCTCTGCTGTGAGGCCCCAAGCCAAAGCCCCAGTCCCTCTGACAGCGGGGCTTGGGGAAGGGAGGTAGGTAGGGTCTGAGGACAAACAGCCGCCAGGGTTGGAATCGCAGGCTGTGAACTATGGGGAGGAGAGAAGACCGCCCCGGGCTCACCACCCGCACCTGAGAAGGAGAGGGGCTTGTAGATGATTTTATCTGATGGCTGGCGGAGAAAGGAGCAAGGGACACCCCCTGCCAGGCCTAGTAATCATTGGAGAGGCCTCTTGAGGTCCTTCCAAGGAGCACAGGGGCTCAGCACATCATCCCCAGGAGCCCAGGTTCTCGCTGCCCTGAGAAGGCACAGGGGCCTGGGGGTGGGGTCCCTAGAGGACAGAGGCAGCGGTGCAGGAGGCAGAGTGACCAGTTCAGGCTGAGGCTGGGGAGGGGTGGAGGGGGTGTCAGATGGGCTGGATAGCTCCGTCGACAGACGTACGAGCCTCTGGGTGGGCAGCGGCTAGGACGCCCAGAGTTGGGATCCCCAAGGAGGCAGCAGTGTACCCAAGGAGCCCCCCATCTACCTGCCAACCTCAGTCCAGCCAGGGGAGCGAGAGGAGGGGCTCTGCAGCACCTCCCCTGCCCTGGGGCCTGGAAGGGCTGCATTAGACTGGGCTGCGGCACCCTCTGGGCCGGAGGCTGGGGGAGCTGCCCGAGAAGAGGTCCCGAGAGCACAGAGGACAACAGCCAGAGCAGAGCCCAGCGCTCACCGGCCGGAGCGCCCCTGCGGCCTTCCTCACACCCACGCCCTCCCCAGGCTTCTTCAGCTGGGGCCGGGCCTAAGGGGCAGCAGGCAGGGCTGGAGGCACCACTCCCACTTCCAGAGGGGACTGGGGGGGGTGGTCAGAAGAGGCACATTCAGTCAGGTGGGAGTTGGGCCCTCCTCCATTTCTCCTGCAAGGGGCGGAGGGAGAGCAGCCCGGTCACTCCAACCCCCTCAGTGACAAGCCAGGGAGGAAGCCGTGGAGGTTACCGAGTGGAAGGGGGTATCCTCGTACCCCTCAACCCCTGCATAGCCTCGCTCTCCTCCTCCCCACAACACCCGCTCGAGACAGATCTTCCCCCTCACTCACCTCTTTGCAGGCTTAACTCCTGGCAGCAAAACTAGCTGGTTGGGCCCCTCAGCCTTTTGTACTGGGCTGGGGAGCCAGGTGGGGCAGCCAGGGGTCAGGGCCTCACTCAAGCTGGAGGCTCACCTGAGCGCCCTCCTCCATTTATTAGGGCAAGAGGTGCACGTGATGTCTAGAAAGCCCACCTGGGTGGGGAGAGAAGCCCAGCCAGGGCAGGTCTGAGCCAGGCCAACAGGGGGCGGAGCGGAGCCAGGTACAAAGGTTCCTGGCCTCCCCGCTGGCCCAGAACCCTCAGGACTGGCTCTAGGTGTTAACACAGGCCCCGACTTGCTGTGACCATCAGCAAGTTCCTGTACCAGTTTCCCCATCTGTTACCTAGTGGGAGTAGTAGTCCGTGTTACTGGAACACCTGACTCAGCATCACCTTCAATTAAAACCCAGGTTCCTGTGGCTTCCCTGGTGGCGCAGTGGTTGAGAGGCTGCCTGCCAACGCAGGGAACACGGGTTCGTGCCCCGGTCTGGGAAGATATTCCCCAGGTGATTGCTTGAAAAGCCTCCCTGGGCGCAGCCCAGCCCAGGAGCCTTAGCCGGTTACAGGGAACGGTGGGGTCAGAACCGAAGCAGAGTGGGCCCCACTCCAGTTTCCTTGAGGGCTGGGGGGCACCCAGCACACTCAGCTCCACACCCCACCGCCCCCTTCCTTGCCCTCAGCTCTTAGCCATCAATATCCCCACCAAAGAATGGAACGGGCTTTCTGAGAAACTGTGAGGGGTGATAGCACTTCCTCCCCGACAAGAGTCCTGGGGCAGAGTTCTGTTCCCGTCCCCACCACCTTAGGCTGGGCTCCTTAGGATGCCGTCCTATCTCCTCCCTTAACAGACCACTCAGGCCAGGGCCAGGTCTCTCCCCTCAGACTGGGCTCCCAGGACACAGTTATCCCAAGGCAGGCAGCCACCTCCCCCTACCAGCTCCAGCTCTGCACTGCTCTCATCCAGCCCCTGCACCATTACGGTCCTCTAGGGCCCCAGGCGGACTCAGGTGCGGAGTCCCATCTCGAGGCCTCAGATCCTGCCAGGTAACTGTGCGCAAGATGCACGCCTGGCACGTGACAGGGACACAGTAGGTGTACAAGGAAGGCAGGAAAGGAGGGAAGAGGGCAGAGGAAACAAGGAAGGAAGGAAAAGAAAATTAAAAGTAAAGAAGGAAAGAATCACTGCCAAATCCAGCAAAGCCCTGGTAGCCAGGTGGGTGAGGCTGGCTGGCTGCAGAAGCCCAGGGCCCGGGGGTTCAGAGTGACCTCGCCTACGTTGCAATCCTGTCTCTCCCTGCCTACGCTAGTAGCCCGGAGTGATTCAAACTCTCCAACACTTCAGCTTTCTGTAAACATGAACCACACCCCAGCTCTGCAGGTTGCAAGACAGAGTTGACGTGGTAGGAGCAGACTGGATTTGAGCCTTGTTTCCGGGCCCCGCCTCCTCCCATCTCGTTCCTGCACTCCAGCCACACCTGTTTCCTCTGGGACCCTGCACATGCTCTTCACCTGACTCAGGAAGCACTTGGCACTCATTTACCCACATCTTCCTACTTGGCTCCAAGGCCCACTTCAGGCAGCACCTCTTCTGGGACCCAAGGACACCTCCTCACACCCCGGTTAGGCCAGGTCCCTTCTGAGCTTCCACGGCACCCTTCCCCCAGGTTCTGCACTGCAGTCACCACATGTGTTGGAGTTACCTATCTCCTGACCTGTCCCCTTCCCAAGCCAGGGGACTCCAAGGGCCTGTGTGGATAGAGTACTGGGGGCAATGGGTCCACACAAATAGTGTAGCTGAGCTCAGTGAAGACCCACAAATATTAGGATAGATGCTGGTAGGTGTGACCAGCCCTCACAGACTGGCTCTGCCCAGACTGAGTGGGAAACCATGGCCAGGAGGCAACCTCAGCAGCCCTGAGAACAAACCTCTATGGGAATACATGCCAGCAGAGGCAGGGTGTCTGGAGGGAACCTAAGCCCAGCTAAGGTGTAAGAGGGGCCATCCCTCAGTGGAGAGATGGGGACAGCTCTGTTCTACCTAGCCCTTGGCAGGCACATCCTTGGTCCTGGCAGAGGGGCACACAATAGGGTCTGGTGACCAGCATTTCTCACTGGGCAGTGGGCTACATACCAGCAACCACCAGGACCCACGTGGGTCTCAGGAGGGAGAGGCTTTGCCTGAGCAGGGAAACGGCTGCACCGTGGGCATGTGGTGAGGGCCCATGTGGCCGGAGCTAGCGGGCACAGCGTGCGTGTCGGCCTCAGCATCTTCTGGGCTGGGAGCAGGGAGAGCTGCAGCCTCTGAGTGAAGGGCTAGCGATGACATCACCTGGCGATGACATATGAAATCTATGACCTCCCCCCAAGACACAGTCAGGCCCCAGGTCCAAACACAACCCAAATGCTTTTATGTTTAATGGCCTGCCTCCAGGGCCCACAGCCTTATTACCGACCTTAACTAGGCCAAGGGCCTGGCTTGCCAGCCTCTGGCTCAGTTCAGCACTCTGCAAGAAGGTAACCCACAGCAGGCCTGGCTGATGCGGCCCTGGCTTGGGGAGGGCCAAGGTCCTTAGGCGACATCTTCGGAGACCTCCCAGGACTGAGCTGTCACTCAGCCTGTCCCTTTTTTAGTCCCTGAGTCCCTGCAGCTGCTTGGCTTCCGGCAAACACACAACTTTCCTGGGAAAATGCACCAGGTTGGGGCGGCACCTCAGGGAAGTCACTGGTGTCAATTCAGCACAGGCCGGGGCCTCCCAGGGGTGAAAGCAGCAGGCCCAGGACAAGGATGCCAGCCTCAGGCTGTATCCCTGCACCCGCTGTAGCAGGGGATGGGAGGGGAAGGCTCCCCTCAAGGAGCTCCAGACTCGGGGGTTAGGGCCCAACCCCAAATGCTGGGGCTGTACGTAGCCCTAGGCTTTCCTGGGAAATGACTCTAGAAAGTGTGTGAGCCATATACACTGGACAACATACCACTCTAAGATGACCAAGTCCTATGACACATCAAGACTTTCTAGAGGAAGGTTCTGTGGGCCTCAGCCTCCTATTCCAGGCCCTGGCTGAGATCTAGGCTCCTGTCCTGGGCAGGAAGCAGAGAGCAAACCGTGATGGGTGTGTGTCAGGCATCACCCCACAACAACCCTGTGAGGTAGGCTGTGTTGTCCTATTTTACAAACGGGGAACTGAGGGCGCAAGAGAGGAAGTGGCCTGCCCGTTTACACAGCAAGGAACAGGAGCCAGGATTCAAGCCCAAGTCTGTCGGGCTCCAAAGCCCACACGTTTTCTCTAAGGAAGAAATAGGAAGTAGTCCTTTCTGATAAAGGCCCTCAAGTTAAAAGTTCAGGGGCTCTCAGCCCAGCCTGTGGTGGGGTGCGGGGGCAGGGTAAGAGCTGGAGAAACCCCAAGGCCATGTCCGCTCCTGGCCCTCAGCAGCTGGACCGGCAGAAGCGGGGCACAGAGAGCAATCCCCAGATCTCCAAACAGCAGAGGCGACCAAGGCTACAGCTGATGACTCTGGCTCCCCAATAGCTGCGGGCGGGGCGCGGTCCGGTCGGGTCCTGAGGCCTTGTGGCCCCAAGTGGGCAGAGCCAGGCCATTGAGCCAGGCGGATTCGAGCAGGCTGCGGAAGCGTGCCCTCATCGCGGGGCCGGGCAAGCTGGCACCAGCAGCAGGGGTGGGTGAGGCACCTCGGGACCCTCCTCCAGCAGTTGCCTCTGCTTTCTCCAGGCCAGGGGTTGGTGGCTTCCTCCCCGGCTTTTTGGCTTTGGGGGCAGACAACTTCCAAGCCAGGTCTAGGCTCTCTGGCTCCTCTCTGGCCACGGTGGGCTCTGAGGAGGGCACAGATCCAGCCTCAGTGTCAAAGTCACCTGGAAAATGAACATACCGTCAGGCTGCAGACCCCCAACACCCTCAAGTCCCATCTCCAGGCCTCCAAAGCCATCTAGACCAGTGGTTCTACTGTCCCAGGTCAGGGCAGCCCTGGAAGGGTCACAGACATCATGACCCTTTCCCAGCATGTGCACACTGGCCAGACCGTCATGCCCGTCAAGCCGAAAGGGTGTGCTTCTCCTCAGGTGATACCAGCACTCTATCTAATGGGGGCACCCCCCAGGAACCCTTTGGGTACAAGGACAAGAGGAAAGGGGCTCAACAGGCCAGAAACCATTGGTCTGATCCAAAGGCTCACTGAACAGGTAGGGATACTGAGGCACAGAGAGAGAGGACCCTGCCACATATAAGGGTGCCATCATTCTTCTGTCACATCACCCCCAGAACCGGAACAAGAGCCAGGCAGGGACTGCCCAGAGAGCGGTACCCAGAGGGAGGGAGGGAGTGGAGGAAGGGGTGGAGGGAATGGGAGGGGCCTTCTGACCAAGAGCACACCTACTTGGAAGGGGGGCTGTCAGGGGAGCACTGCCTAAGGACACCACTGAGGAGTGGCCCCATAGGGATACGGGAGGGAATGGGGACGGGGGCACCAAAATGCAGCCAGTGGTAGGAAGCTGGGCCCCAGACTCTCATAGGCTTGGTCAGAGCAGGAGGGGTCTGTGATGTGCCTGTGACCCACTGTCCAGAGGACCTGTCCCTCCCTGGGCCCCAGAGAGCCCAAATGTATAGAGAGAAGACTGGCTGGGGGGCTTGTGAGTGAGGCATGACACCCACCTTCACTCTTTCTCACCCAGGAATACAATGCTTGTCCTTGCATTTTCTTTGCACCCCATTAGGGCAAATGCCCCAACTTTGTAAGTGCTCAGCAATGCTCATCACCCACACCCCAAACTCCACATCAGCACCTCGCCGCCTCAGGCCCCCTCTCTACCCCGATATGGAGTCTGGACCAGGGCAAGACTGCCAGGATGGGGAGGGGACAAGAAAGTTTCTGTGGAGACACAACCTGAGGCCTGGCGGACGTAAGGCAGGGGGACTACAGAGAGGGCCTCTGGCCTCAGTGCCAGATGTCCTGAAGTAGGACAGGCAACGACAGACACCACTTGACACCATCACCAAAGCCTCGGCTGAAGAAGAGTGATCCCGATGGTACCCACCGTGAGGCACTACAGCCACTCCCCAGAGCAAGGTCCAGCTACCTGAAGTGAGGCAGAAGATGCCCCCGGACACAAAAACAGCACATCGGAGAACACCGTGCACAGATTATTTGGTAGGGAGAAGCAAACCACAAAATGACGCTCTGACTTACAGGCAATTTCTGTGTGTGTAAATATCTGGGAGGACTGGGGAATTACACGTTTAAAAATGTTCAGAGAAGAAGCCCAGCATGCAGTCAGGTATTTGGGGCTTGAGCTCGGAAGAGGGGAGCGGGGCGGGACAGACACAGGGGGAGATGACCTCAGACAGGCACAACGGAGGATGAGGGGGGAACCTGGGAGGCTGCTGCGCCAGGGAAGGCCAAGTTTTCCTGGGGACAGAGCAGTTGGCATGTTCAGAGACTTACAAAGGAGGCTGTGCAGGCGCTCATTGATGCTGGGGGTGAAGAGGGATGCGGGCGTCCACAGAGCCTACCCTGGAAGGCCAGCCCCCTCCCCAGGCACGAGCTCTTTCCAGAAGCCCAGGAATCCCTCAGCCCCTGGCTGTGACCACTCACACAGCCCACACACCTGTCACTCGCTCACACAGCTCCGGTGGCTACTGGGGCTGCCCCATGCTCACCCAGCTGGCGGCGTACACAGTCTCGCCACTGAAGGCCCAGCAGGTCAGGGTAGATGTCGGGCAGCTGGCGCAGCGCCAGCAGCTTCAGCATGCGCGACGTGCAGCCATGCAGGGCGCGCTCCCGCAGGGCCCGCTCCTCCGACAGCGTGGTGGGCCGCAGCTCCACGCGATGCTCCTGCAGCACGTGGTCCACGGAAGCGGGTGGCAGCCGCGGGAAGAGCCGCTCCTTCACCAGGTGGATGGGCACGAAGATGGCCCCGGCCCGCACCACGTGGGGGAAGGGGCACTGCTGCGTGCACACGAAGCTCTGCAGCTGGGACAGCAGCTTGCTCAGCAGCCCCTGCACACCCTGGCAGTCCTGCCACGCCGCCCGGCCCCAAGGCCCAGACGTCTCAAGCCACTCGCGCAGCTTTTCCGGCGGGGAGTGGGCCACTGAGCCTGAGATGGCATCACACAGGGAGGCATGCAGTCCTGCAAAGTGTTGCTCTGGGGAGTCTGCTGTGGCAGAAGTAGACGCTGGAGCGGGGCCTACAACTGGAGCCGGAGCCGGAGCCGGAGCCGGAGCCGGAGCCGGAGCCGGAGCCGGAGCCGGTGCAGGCGATGGAGCCGGAGCAGGGGCCGAGGCGGGGGAGGTCATGGCTACGGCTGGAGGGCTGGGCAGCGCCAGGTTGAAGCAGGCCACGGGCAAGGGCTGGGTGAGAATCTGTAGTCCAGCGGGCACAGGTGTGGGGGTGGGTGCAGGCTGAGCAGGGGCTGAGGTGGGCACAGCTGGGACCACGGCTGGAACCACAGTTGCAGGCAAGGGTGCTGGCCGGAGGATCTTGAATTTTCGGAACATGAAGGCTACAGAGCTGTGGAAGTTGGTCCTTGGGGTCGCCTCTGTGGTCACTGGCACCCCAGGCAGGCCTGGTGCCTCTGTGACTACCTTTTTCAGGACTTGCCGATCTGAGACTGTGTCCCCCACACCTGGCACGTCGGAGACTGTGTTTCCCACACCTGGCACATCCACAGCTGCGGTGGGCTTGGCATGCCCTGCAGGATGAGGGACCTTGGTAGGGGGGGCCTCTGCCGTGGTCTTCTTCACACTCAAGTCCAGTGCCACCTCCTCCTTAAGTGAGGCGTGCACACTCGAGGGGGCTTCCTGGCCAGGCAGAGATCCCCTGCAGTCTTTGTCATGGCTCTCACTGGGGGCTGGGGCCGGGTCTGGCTCAGCTGTGGCCTCAGGTGCCTGCACGTCCAGGTAGTCACGGTAGGGGGCCAGGCTGAAGACGTTGTCGATAATGGGCATGGGTGGGGAGCTGGGTGGCAGCGTGCCCTCGTTCTGCGGAAGAGACTGGCGCTCCTGGGCACAGGGCGGGAGTGCCGGTGGGGTGCGTGGAACTGGACTATCTCCAATGACGATGGGTGCCCCAGGGTGCTCATCGAGGTGGGGCTGGAGCTGCTCTCTCCTGCAGCTGGGCAGCCACATCTTCTCCTCAGCTTCCTGCACTGGCTTCTCTGCAGGCCTTGCAGGCTCTAAGCATGGCTGGCTGGCAGGCAGAGGCTGGCCTGCCCGCTGGAAGGCCCCGGGCTGTGGCACAGCCTGCACACTGTTCTGGGAAGGTGGTGTCCCTCTGAGCCCTGGGGATGCTCCATAGAGAGAGAGGTCATCCCGGGCGTAAGGAAAGCCCAGCGTCTGGGGGGCAAAGTCCACTGGGCAGCGTGAGGCAAGAGGTGGCTCCAGCTTGAGGCCTGGCGAGGGTGCTGGGAGGGGGGCAGAGGGGTAGGAATATGCATCCAACCCCACTGGGGGCATATAGGGTGTCTGAGCTGCCTGCTGCCTCAGGTAGGGGCTACTTAGCCCACCAGCTGGGTACCCGGCCCCCTTGTGGGCTCCCAGAGGCTGCGGTGGAAGCATTGAGCCATAGCTGCCCTGCTTCTCTGGGTGGCGACAGGCTGGAGGGCAAGGGAGGGCCTGTGCGGGATGGGGCAGCGGATAGTGGGTGGGCACTGCATCCTGGCAGGCTGGTCCCAGAGGTTGGGCCAGCTGAGTCCAAGGACTGGGGGGTCCCTCGGACAATGCCTGCTTGGGGTCCCCAGAGTAAGGACCTGCATACTTGGAGGCCAGGAAGCCCGTGCTGTGGATGGTCCGATACTTCTCCAAGAATGCCTGGCACGGGGAGAAGCTCACCGAGGAGTCTTTGCCAGATGTCCCAGCTGGCACCCCACGCAGGAAGGTACCATCCAGGGACTGGCCCTTGCCAGGAGCTGGGGGCAGAGAACAAGATGGGTCGGCGGCGGGTAACAGGGGTCCAGTCACCAGCGTCCAATCAACATCCAGGGGCCTCTTTGCTGCCCCTTCCCCCAGGCAGGTTGAGAGCCCGTAACACAGAGGGTTGCGGTAGACAGGTTTGGGTGCCGCCAGTGGTGGGCCTGGGTAGGAGTGAGCCTGAGGACCGAAGGGTAGGAGCTCAACCGGGCCAGAGTCCTGTACTTTCTCGGAGCTTTCTGTGGGTGGGCGGTAGAGCAGGCAGCTGGTCAGAAGGTTGTCTGCCCGAAGTGGGGGTCCTGCCATGCTGGTGGGGTACAAGGGTGGGTATGGGGTCCAGGATGCCAACCGCTCAGACCCTGTCTTCGGAGGACCCCCCATGGGGCAGGAGAAGTAGGCACCTTTGTAGCTGCAGGGGTCCTGGTTACCAGCAGAGGGGGGCAGGCTGTGCCCGGGCCCAGAGTCTGCCTCTAGGCGGGGCAGCTTGCCATACATCACAGGCCCCAGGGTCCCCAGTGGCCGCTTCTCCGCCATCACTGTGAAGGCTTCAAGCCCTCCAGGGCCCCAGCTACTCAACTGCTGACCTGGGAGAGAGAGGGAGAGGCAGGGGCTGTCAGAAAAACAGGTTACAGGCAAGCAACAGAAGGCTGTTGCTCTTACTGGCTCATTGCCATGCCCAAGAACTTGGCACTTAGTAAATGCTCAATAAAGACTGTACGGATGAATGAATGAAGGCATGAGCCAACTTTATTCTGTAAAAGCTGCAGAACCCTCTGTTTAGTGAATTCTTGTACAGCAGCCCTAACGTACCCCCGCCCCCACTCCAGGGGCCCCTTCTGTTCAGCTTTCCTCCACATGACTCCCAAGACCCCTTCCACAATTTCCCACACCTCCACCCATTTACAGATGAGGAGACCCATTCATCCCAAAGTCACTGATGAAAGACATGGGAGGAGAGGCAGGCTTCCTACCTCTCACTACGAGCTCTTATTCCAAGATGCCATAGTGATCTCTAGATGCCTACAGCAGCCAAGACGTGGAATCAGGCACTGTCTACAAATTCAGATTTCCTGTGATACTCTAGATCTCACTTTCTGACCTGCCAGTCTCATCGAAAATAGCAGAGCCAGGCCTGGAACCCGGGTCCCTAGGCCCAGGAGGACAGATACTGGGCTTAGTTTTAGAGGGCAGTACCCCAGCACAACCCTTTGTATAAGCCCCACCCCGCACCCTAGACCCACCCCAGACCCATCCCCAGGAGGAGAGCAAAGGCTGTCCAGCAGATGGTGCTGTGGCGCCAACAGGAAGCTCCCAAAAGAGGAGGGGAGGAGAACCTGTGCCCATCCCAGCCCCCAAACTGCAGCTATTCCAAGAACATGGGGGCAGCACAGGACCATGGAGCAGGTGGGGAGGCGAGAGGATGTGAATACACAGGGAAGGAGCTTCCAGGGGTCACAAAGTGCTAGTTGGCAACGACCTCCATTGTATTGATGGAAAAACTGAGTACCAGAGAAAGACTAAGGTCCTCAAGCAAGGCCAAGCGAGGACTGGGACCTATAGGCTCAGAGAGGTCAAGTGTGGCTTTCCTCAAGGCAGCAGGCACCCAATGGCACAGGAGGGGGTCATCTGAGGCCAGTCTACTAGGACCACATTGACCTGCTTCTACCTCCCCCAGTGCCCTGTTCCCCGAAACCCTCAGGTGTCTTAGAAAGGATGAATCAGCTCAATCTTGCTATCATTAGGCCATGGGACAGGTGTCACAAGTTTCTATCACGAAGCCAAGATCAGCCCCCCCTCTCAGTCTTCTCCCTTCCGGCTGGTGGCCAATGAAACCCACACGCTCAGAGTTAGACCAGCGCATTTTGGGGACAGAAAAAGCCGAGGGTAATATGGGGGCCAATGCCTACTCTCATCCCAGCCTAAGTGCACCAAGGAAGCCAGACACGACTCAGAGAGAAAGCTGTCTCATCTCCGGGCCAGAATCCAACACCTCTGGCCAGCCTGGAGAAGTTGATGCTCCGAGAAGACAGGAAGGAGCACCACAGCAACAATACCGATAGCAGCGCCCTATGACAGGGCCCTGCACCCCAAGGGGAAAGCCCCCACCCTGCTGCACAGCGACTTTGCAAGAAGGGGTTGTATGGTTTGGGGAGTGCTGAGCCCCCCCTGCCCTTGGGGGGCTCTGGGTTAATAAGTGCCTCCCCCACACACTCCTTGGGGCCTTCTCCACACCCACCCCCGGCCCCAAGAGCCCTTCTCTCCTAGGCTCTGCCCATTGCATGCCCTTGACCCTGGAGACGTAGCCCAATAAAGGTGAGGCCACTTGGGACCCCCAAGAGTCTTTGGGGGAGAGATGGGGGCTCCAGGGAGCCAGCAGAGGACTGTGAAAGGTATGGGGGTAACATTACCTCCGGCTCTTAGGAGATGGGGAGAGCCCAATATTTTACACACTCCACTCTAAACGGTAGCCAAAATGTAGGTGCCTCCTTCCCCCACACACACGCAGTAAGAGGCAAGCAATTGTTCGGAGAAGGGCGGGACCCCAGGGGGCAGGGTCACATCACCCTTTGGGCCACCGAGCTGCTTGCTGGCTGAGGTTGCGGCTGGGCTGGGAGCACCAACCTCAAGCAGCGCCCAGAAGAGCCCACCACCGCTGTGCCATCCCTGCCCTACGCAGCAGGGGGAGCAAACAGCTCCGTGGCTCAATTCCCTCTTCCAACGCCTAAGGGGTCTCCGGATGGACGCTGGGCAAGACCAGGAAGAAGAGAGCGATCCTGCCCAGCTGTGGCCAGCGCTTGGACTCTGAGAGGGCTGAATCGGCTCCCCTTCCCGTGTTCTCACACCTCCCCCAGCTGAGGCTCTGGGCCCTGCCCACGCTACAACCGCATCTAGGGGCAGCCCAGGCTCCCGTGGTGGGGGAAGGGTCGCGGAATCCGCTCCACCCACTTTCCCCTACCTGCTTGGCCCATAACTCCGGTGCCTGGGGCCCTCAGCCGACCTAGCTTTGGGGCTGCCGCCACACCGACCCCGGCGGCTTCCGGGTGTCCCCATGCCCTGCCCTGCGGCGCTGGGGCGCACGTGCACCCCAGCAGGCCGATACACAGGCCGCCGCCACCCATGCAAACCCGTGCCTGCAAGTACGTGCCTGGCCCATATCTGCACACACGCCCCTCCAGAACTGCGTTCTCCCCTCGTTCGGGCCCCCGCGCACCCAGCTCCACGGACCGACACCCAAAGACTGGCGGGAGGGCGGGGGCAGGGGGCGGCCCGGCAGCAGAGTCCGGGCAGCCACCGCCTCGGG
>NW_020174938.1:1538215-1594144 GCF_003031525.2 Neophocaena asiaeorientalis asiaeorientalis
CTGGGAGCTTGCGCTCCCCTGAGCCCCGGGGTGCGAAAGGCCTGCCTCTGCCAGCCCTCTGGGGGCCGGGCCGCGGGCGCTGTGCACAGTCTGTACCCGCCGCACTCTGCGAACCATCGCCTGGCGCGCCCATCCCATGCCTTCATTCAGTCACTCCGTTAGATCATTCATCCATTGTCACTTTCTAGCTATGCGGCCTTGCGCCCGCCACTTGACCTCATGATCTTTAGTTTCCTTATTTTAGTAAAACTGGGATTATATCATAGTGGTTGTGTCGTAAGGCTTAGAAGAGTTTGTATTAAAATATCTGGCTCTCAAAAATATAAAGTAAAGGGCTTCCCTGGTGGTGCAGTGGTTGAGAGTCCGCCTGCAGATGCAGGGGACGTGCGTTCGTGCCCTGGTCCGGGAGGATCCCACATGCCGCGGAGCGGGTGGGCCCGTGAGCCATGGCCGCTGAGCCTGCGCGTCCAGAGCCTGTGCTCCGCAACGGGAGAGGACACAACAGTGAGAGGCCCGCGTACCGCAAAAAAATAAAAAATAAAATAAAATATCTGGCTCTCTTGGGCTAGTACAGTTGCATTAGGAGGCTGGAGAAGGGCTCCTTAGTCTGTCTCCTCATCTTGGTGCAGCCAGTGAGGGCAAATTCCAAACAAATGTATCTCAACTCCTGTTAGGGCACCATACCTGTCTGAGGAAGGGGTGATTTCCCCATCTCTGGAGTGAGCCAGGAATGAGGGTGCTGGGAGGTTTGTTAAGTGGCCTCTGAACCTTTAGGACAAATCTCCCTCAAGCCTGAGCACAGGTAGCCCGGGAGGTGGGATGGGGTGGAGCATCCCCAGCCAGGAATGGTCTGTTACCAAGAGAGGGGCTGGAGTGGTGGAAGGGCTTTCTCTATTTGCCCTCTCTGAGCCATCTGATGTTGGATAAGAAGACCCTTGGTGCTGCTACCTTCTCTGAAAAACCTGATCCCTCACATTTCCTGGGCTTCCCAAGGACTGGGGACAGGTGTGTGCAGTGGAGGGAGGGAACAGGTGAACATGCCAAAGGTCAGAGCAAGTTCATGGGGCAAAACCACCCAGGCCACTTGCTCAGATCCCAAAGGTCAGGCCTGCCTGAGTCAAAGGGCAGAGCAAGCGTAAGGCCACAGGTTCCAAGAGTAAGGAAGCAGCTAGAGCAGCAGGGGCTGGGCACTGCAGGGAGGAAGAGGAAGTGAAGGTCACCTGGGGGCAGCAGAGAGGGTGTCACTTAACTGAGAGCTGGAGGGTTCTTAGAAATAGAGTTTGGAGAGAGCTGGCAAGCAGAGACTCAGAGAAGGTTGGGGCTTTCCCGAAGTCACACAGCAGTCTGGGATCAGGAAAGTGCATCTGTGTGCTGACAAGTAGGAGTCATGGCCAAGCCTCAGCTCACAGGCTGTTCTTCCCCACTTTTGCTCTTCACCAAGCTGGCATCCCCTCCACGACACCCATTCCCCCGCCTCTGCCCTGTAATTAGGGGTTGGGTGGAGGGCAGTGTTCTCAGCTCTTAGGGTCTAGTCTCAGAACTCTCGGGTTGTATGCTTAGAGGGCTGGGTGTTCCCTTCAATCTCTCTGAGCCTGAGCAGAGCCCACCCAGGCCAGGATGAGCCTGGCGAGACCCCAAGGGGGCCAATTAAGAATCTTCAGCCCAGGGCTTCCCTGGTGGCACAGTGGTTAAGAATCCGCCTGCCAATTCAGGGACACGGGTTCGAGCCCTGGGCCCGGAAGATCCCACATGTCACGGAGCAACTAAGCCCCTGTGCCACAACTACTGAGCCTGTGCTCTAGAGCCTGTGAGCCATGACTACTGAGCCCACGTGCCACAACTCCTGAAGCCTGCATGCCTAGAGCCCATGCTCTGCAACAAAAGAAGCCACTGCAAGGAGATACCCATGCACTCCAACGAAGAGTAGCCCCCGCTCACCACAACTAGAGAAAGCCCGCGCGCAGCAACGAAGACCCAACGCAGTCAAAAAAATAAATAAATAATTTATTTAAAAAAAAAAAAAAAGATTCTGAAGCCCCATTGAGTCTTGTCTTAATTCAGAGACCACTTCACAAAATATCTTCACTTAATCATTGTCTTCTCCATTCCTTTTAGGCATCACTTAGACACCTTGGACTACAAAAGAGATATCACAGGGCAGGGGACTTGGGAGCCACTTTGTAGCTTTCTGAGACTCAGTTTCCTTACCTGCAAAACAGGAACCATGAAACCTGCCTCACAGACTTCAGTGAGTGTTGAATGAACAAAATCAGTGTGGGAAATTGCTTGTAAACCATAAAAAGTTTGTAGAGTATCAGCTGACTATGAGCTCCTGAAGGCGTGACCTTGCCCTCTTCTTCTCTATCCCAAGGTCATGTGCAGAGCCTGGGAGAGGTGCCTATCAAGCCTTTGTTGGATAAAAGAAGGTAATCAGTACAAGGTGGCTGCCTTGGGAACCGCCCCCACCTCGCCCCGCACCGTGTGTTTATTAGGCTGTGGTCTTGGAGAGGAGGAATGGTATTGTGGCTGGAAGAAACAGTGTGAGCAAAAACAGAGAAGGGAATAGTCTGCCCTTATGTGGGCTTCCTGGCTGGTGTTAACAAAGAACAGTGGCATAGAGAAGCCTGGAAGGGAGGTTTCACACTCACCACCCCCCCTCCAACACACACACCAGGGCTCCACAGGCTCCACAGGCAGATTCTCCCCCTCCACCCCACCCCAGACAGACACTGATTACTCCTGGCTCCCTAGGAAGGCGAGGTAAGAGGTCAGCTTCCTGAACCTCTGCTTGTTACCTACACATGGCTATTAATAACAGTGCCATTCTCTCTAATGAGGCCACCCCTGCTATTTACAAATTTCCTTCCTCAGAGGCGCTCCTTCTCACCCCAGGGGAGGGAGATGTGGTGCTGGTAGCCACCCTACAGGCAGAGAAACAGAGAAGTGTAGTACCCTTTCCCAAGACACACAGCAATGCTCTCCCCAATCCTTTCAGACCCGGCTATAGACATTGCCTCCTTCAGGGAGGCCCCCAGATTGCTGTTATGGCACTCTCTGTCCTCTCTACTTCCTCATCCCTTCCCTCTTCCTACCCAACAGAGGAACATCTCAGTGCTAGTGGGTGGGCAAGGCAAGAAGGCAAGGAGCTCCGCCTTGAACGTGGCCCTGCCGTCCATCGCTTGATAGACATGATCTCATTTAATTCTTACAACAAACATATGAGGCAGGGGTGTGAAAAACAAGTGAACTGAGGTGTGACCTACTGAGCTGAGTCACCTTAGACAAACCCTGTAACCTCTCAGTTTGCTCATCAGTCAAATGGGCATGATTAGAAAATGTCACAGGGCTCATGCAGATCCAAGGAGTTCACAGCTTGTTTTCTATAGTAAGTCCTCAACCAGTGGTAGCTCTAGAGGTGGAGGGGGAAGCGGCTTGCCCACATAGCCAAGAAATGGAGGAGCTGGGACTCTCCCCGCTGCCCAGGACTCTGTGACCCCAAACCCTTCTGAGAGAAGGCTCAGGCACAGCTGGTGGTCAGGAAGCCTCTGCCACTCAAGCAAGCAGAGCCTGAGTGGTCCCCTGTACCAGGGGCTGTCAGCCTGGGCTCAGGGCATCTCAGGGGGTCTGGATTGGATAGGACCTGGGGTGGGGCAGGTTCATAGGATCTGATCAGCGTGTGGTGAGCCACTTCCCAAAGATGTGCTGGAAAACCAGGGTTTCCTTCTGCAGGGAGGGCCAGGTTAGGGGCGGGGGGAAACTGCTACTCCTCCTGGGTGAGCAGGGAGTGGGGACCCTCCCCCTGCAAACTCTGGAGGAGCCCGACCCCACCTCCAGAGGAAATCAGTCTCTCAGAGAGGGATCCCAAAGACCAAGAAAGGGAGAAGACTTTTCACTAGGCCACTCTGAAGACCATGCCTGCCTTCTGGCTAGAAAAAAAGCCCGCACACAATAATTTGGGGACCCTACTGCAGGAGAGGGAGGACACTCTGATTAATTAACAGCCAGGGTGGATTGACTGTCCTTCCCTTCCTTCCTTCCACCAACTACTGAGGACCCACAGGCTTTATGCTGGCAGTGAGTGGGACCCTGGTACTGTTTCCCTGGCCAGTGAGAGAGATGGATAAAAAATAGACCGTGACACTCCAGTGTGATGCTTGCTTGTGTGGGGATGGGGCTGCTGTGGCCTGATAGAGGCCTGAGGGAGAGGGTACTGGGCCTTGAGTCAGGGGAGGGTCCCCCATTCTGGCTATGATAGAGCCCAGCCACTGGCGGGTGGGATGGGGTAGGGGGTCTGGCTAGGTGCTGGAAGCAGTGGGAAACATTCCCTCCCTGACTCCAAAGAGGTCTTTCTAATGCCCACATCTGACCCTGTCATCCTCCCTGCCCCCAGCTTGGAGTCTCCCATGGCTCCCCAGTGCCTTCAGGATCCAGTTTCCGACTCTGGCTTCTGCCTGCCTCCTGACTGACCCTCCCCAACCGGCCTGCCACTGCAGCCCCCAGAGCCAAAGCCGGGTCACACCTCCATTCTTTGGAATATGCTCTCCCTGAGCTTTGGCTGCCTGTCCAGCTCTTTCTTTGCTAACTCCTGTTGGTCTTCAAGGCTCAGCTCAGACCCCTTCCTCCAAGAAGCCTTCCAGAGCTCCAGGCTCAGTCTGGTCACCTCTTCTGAGGCCTCATAGCATTCTGAACTTATCTCCATGCTAGCCATGAACTTATCTCCATTACCTAGTTGCAAGCCTGGCTCCCATACTAGCCTGGGTCTGCCTGAGCGCTGGGACTCCAGTGCCCAGCACAAGGCTAAGTTAGGCCGTGGTTGTGGAGTGAAGGGTTCCTGGCAAAGGGGGACTGTGCACATCTGAAAGGGAAGAAAGTCAGAAAAGCCTCCCCGGGCCCAGAGGTGAGAGCCTAAGAGGAGCCTCTGCTGCCAAAATCTCCCCTGAAGCCCCTGCATTTCTCCTCTCAGCCTCTCAGGACCCAAGACCGCAAACCCGAGGCCAGCGGCAGCCTGCCGGCCAACATAGGAAAACTGAGGCCCAGGGAGGGGGAGCCCCTGAGAGAAGAGGAGAGGCTGATGCATTTCCCCCTCAGTGTCGCAGGAGGCTGCTCCCCCCATCCTGAGCCTGGACTCCTGCCAGCCTCCCTAATCACCTCCTTTCCTTCCCCATCCAGGGCCATTCTCTGGGGATCCTCTCCCCCGGCCCTCTGTGCCCTGGGCAGAGCAGCCCAGCTGTTTCCAGGATGGTGGTTTGGGCCTGGGCAAGCTGTACCCACAACCCTGACTCCTGCCCAGTGCCCACCGTGCTTTGGTCAGGCTTTGGCCTCCATAGGGAATTACCTTCCCCCAGCTCCCCAGTTCAAAGGTCTTGGGAGGCTGCCAACCCAGCTCCTCCTGGCCCTGCCTGGGCCCCCTCCCCCAGTGCCGGAGCACCCTCCTGTCCTACCATGGGCAGGCTGGGTAGACTGCCCATTGAAAGCTTCCTAAGGCCGGCTGGGGCAGTGGGGTTTGGGCCAGGTGCTTAGCGCTGCCCCCACGTTAGTGGCCCCCTGGGGTTTCCATCACTTAGGGCTGGTTACCAGGCAACTGCATCCAAGGGCTCGGCTCTGGCTTTGGGCTGGCACAGCCGCTGCTGCTGAGCGGGGAGGCTTGCAGTCAGGCCAGCTCGGGTCATGGTCAGGAGGCCTCATGTGCCTGGGCGGGACAGGGGTGGTGCCTCAGATCTGTAACCTCAGAAACTCCTTATCATTTTCTCAGCTTAGACCCAGAGCCCTGCCCCACGAAAGAGGTCTCCAGGGTCTTCCACACAAACACCCACACTCAGAGCCTTCAGGTTTCTGGGAAGTTGAGGGGAGGCTGAGTGGGAGCAGAGAGGGGCACTTTTCCCTCTTTAGGGACTGGGGGAGCAGCCCTGTGGCCTTACTGACCAACACTCTGTGGCCTGAGGTGGGGTCCATGAGGAGAATGATTTCCCAGGTTACAGGCCTTGGGCTTTGGGTCTAAATCCTGCTCTGCCTCTCAGTGGTTGTGTGACCTTGGACATGCTGATTGCCTGTCTGAGCCTCGGGTTGCCTCGTCTGTAGAATGGGATGGTAACCCCTGTCTCATTAGGCAGTGTTTAGCCTGTAAAATGCTAATTAAAACTTTGGCTCCCCTGGTCCAGGAAGATCCCACATGCCGCAGAGCAACTAAGCCTATGTGCCACAACTACTGAGCCTGTGCTCTAGAGCCCGTGAGCCACAACTACTGAGCCTGCATGCCACAACTACCGAAGCCCACGTGCCTAGAGCCTGTGCTCCGCAACAAGAGAAGCCATCACAATGAGAAGCCTGCGCACCGCAACGAAGACTCAATGCAGCCAAAAATAAATAAATTAAATAAATAAATTAAAAAAAAAAATTTTGGCTCAGGGAGGCCCCCTTGGGGCAGGGATTGCCTCAGTCAGCTCCTTTGGGGAGGTCCCCTAATTGGACCCCTGAGCCCTAGTAATGATGCAAACTCACCAGGCAGAGATAACAGGCAGGGAGGGAGGGGAAAGGGGGAAGGAAACAGGTTGGCAAAAAAATAATAACAACCCCCCTCCCATTGTGAGGGGAGGGACTCGAGAGTCCCCAGATTGTCACTTAGTTGCTGTGTAACTTTGGATGGGTTGCTTGACCTCTCTGAGCCTCCAATTCCTCATTGACAAGTGGAGATAATAGAAACTCCAGCCCCAGAGTGTTGCTGTGAGAAGATATTCAAGGAAAGTACCTAGCACAATGCCTGGCTCAGAAGTAGGGACTCAGAAAATTGGGACAATTATCATCACGTTATTTTTTTTTTTTTTTTTTTGTTGTGTTGGATCTTCACATTGCTGAGTGGGGGCTACTCTTCGTTGCAGGGCGCAGGATTCTCACTGCACTGACTTCTCTTGTTGCGGAGCATGGGCTCTAGGTGTGTGCGCTTCAGTAGTTGTGGCGCATGGGCTCAGTTGTGGCTCGTGGGCTCTACACTGCAGGCTCAGTAGTTGTGGCACACGGGCCCAGCCGCTCCGCGGCATGTGGGATCCTCCCCGACCAGGGCTCGAACCCGCGTCCCCTGCATTGGCAGGCGGACTCCCAACCACTGTGCCACTGGGAAGCCCCTATCATCACGTTATTAAACCTGTATTACTACCAATGACTGTTCATACCCATTATATCATTGAGTTCTGAGAGCACCCTGAGAGGAAGGAGAGTAGGGGCAGGCATTCACCTGGGGGAGGTGTTTAGCCTCCCAGCTTTGTCTCCTGATTTCCTGGTCTGGGGGTCCTGGGCCCCCTGAGGGGTGTGGAGGAGCCGGGGCTGCAGATCAAGCAGAAGGTCACAGAGCAGTCTGGGATGCAGATGGAACCAGAGCCTGCAGAGTGGGGAGGACTTAACTAGGCAGAAAGGAGCAGAGAGGGTATGCTTGGTGGGGGAACAGCCTTGACAAAGGCCTGGAGACCAGAGAGAGTGCAGAGTGTGGTCAGGAGCCACGGGAGCCAATGGCGGGGTAGGCTGAGACACCTAGGCCGATGTGAGTGACAGTCACATACTGCCCTGCTGAGGCCTGGGGTCTGGCCCTAGGCAACCAAAGACCCCCTTGCTCCAGGGTGCTGAGAATGACTGTGCCAGAAAGGTGGGCTGTGAAGAGGGGAATCCTTTCTGGTTGCATCAAGGTGGCCACACTAACTCGCCTGCCCTCTGTCTGGAGGTCAATCTCATCCCCCATCTGTGAGCCTCCATCATCACAGAGCACAAATCCATCTCCCTGGGCTCTCCAGCCCCCTCGGGAGGCCACACAGGCCTGTTCTTGAGGGACAGAGCCCAAGCCGAGGTCCAGAGAGAGCCAAGGCTGGCATGGCATGGGCCCAGGCCCTGCCAGGATGACCCAGCTCAGTGATGTCACCGCTGTTCTCACAGGCAGCCTCAAGGGCCCCCAGCCCCACATCTGCCACCCCAGAACAGGGGTGTCCTCCCTCCTCCTCCAGTCTCCCCTGGAGCACAGCACTCTGCCCCCCAGTGCTCAGTGAACCCTTCCAACAAGTGTGGCCTCAGAACACAAGTCTTCCGGTGGCAGGAAAGCCAGGGCCAGGGCTGAGGTGTGGAGGAGACCAGGACGTTGCAGGACAGCTGGCCAGTGCTAGTAAATCAACAATTCCTGAGCAAACACAGCCCGCTCTGAACCCGGGCCTCCTTCCTCACCCTCTGCGGGCAGCCCCCGCCCCTCGTGCAATCGCTACAATCAGGCCATCTGTAGCTGACTCCGCTCCAATTAGCTCAGTAATTAGCACCTCATCGGCCTGTCTGCCTTTGAACAGCTCCCCTGGGAAGGGGTTTGAGGAGGTCTCCATGACCTCAGGGCCCAGGGCTGGGACAAGTTCATGCAGGCCCAGGGGCCAGGATGCAAGGCCCCTGTCAGTCTCCCTGCACCCACAGGTGGCCCCAGCATTCACTGACGTGGCGTTCCTAGCACAGGGCAGCGGAGCCAACTGAAGAACCCCTCTGGGATTGGAGTAGGGGGCTGGGAGGCAGAGGAGCCCCTCCCAGGACAAGCCTTCTCCCCGCAATCGCTGGGACACTTCTCAGCACCCCCACACACCTCCTCACCAACTCCCCTTACTCAGGGACCCCTGGCTGGCAGGGATATCAGGGTGACAGGCAGGGGAAGCGTGAGAGGACAGCCAAGTCCCCAAAGGAAGGAGGCAAAACTGGTTGGGGTCAGATGAGGGAGCTGAGGTTGGAGTGGGGGGGTGGGATGGCCTGTGGCTGGTGGGGTCAGAGAGGGCCTCCTGCAAGAGACAAAAGGAAGTGGAGAGATGTGAGAGGTTGTCAGAGTGTGTGAGGCCACAGCACAGCGCAGGGGCTCTGGCGTGAGGGGCAGGCCAAGATGTCCCCTGACTGACCTCAATTTCCTCATCTTTCTTTTTTTGGCTGTGTTGGGTCTTCGTTGCTGCACACGGGCTTTTCTCTAGTTGCGGTGAGTGGGGTCTACTCTTCATTGCGGTGCATGGGCTTCTCATTGCGGTGACTTCCTTTGTTGCTGAGCACGGGCTCTAGGCGCGCGGGCTTCCATAGTTGCAGTACGCAGGCTCTAGGGCGCATGGGCTTCAGTAGTTGTGGCTCGTGGGCTCTAGAGCGCAGGCTCTGTAGTTGTGGCGCACAGGCTTCGTTGCTCCGCGGCATGTGGGATCTTCCCAGACCAGGGCTCGAACCCGTGTCCCCTGCATTGGCAGGCAGATTCTTAACCTCTGCGCCACCAGGGAAGCCCTCCACATCTTTAACAGAGGGACAGTCATAGTAACAGCCCCCAGGTTCCGGGGAGAATTACAAGATGTGGGGTGTGGGGCAGAGCAGCAGTGCTACGGAGGTGAGAGGCAGGTGGCAGCAGCACCCAGGCTGTGGGGCAGGAGGTGAGCATCACAGGAAGCCAGCTTTTGTCTCCCTCCCCAGAGTCAGAGAAACACTGGCCCAGGGAGAGAGGCCTTGACAGGGCTGCGGGTGCCCCCAAGGTACGGCTCAGGCTTGGGGGAGGGTGTGAGGGAGGGCATGTCAGGCCCAGGTAAGCAACCAGTGTGAACGGCGCAGGAGACCCAGACAGGCGGGAAGTCAGCCCCACTCCAAGCCAAAACCCACAGATCGGGGCAACCTGGGGCTGACATCGGTCTGTGGTCAGCCACCAGACTGGAGCCTTAGCAGCTGCAAGGGCAAATAAGGTGCAGCCGGGGAGGACACTTGGCCAGGGCAGGGTCTGCCCCTGCAGTGAGTCTCCTCCAGTTCAGTCTAGAAAAATCCCATTGCTGCCTCACTGTTCTGGTGCCAGAAGTCCCTGTAAGTGTCTCCTTCCCTGGGATAAGCATTACCTTATTAAAGATGCTCTGGTGAAAAAATGCCACCAGCCACTTAACCCAGTCCCAAATCCCAACTTGCCACTCATGGCTGTGGGACCTCAGGCAGGGCCCTTCACCTCTCTGAGCTACACGGTCCTTGACTGTGGGATGCTGATCCTGCCCCAAGTTCATGGTGAGGCTCAAGCGGCCAGTGTTCTCAGGCACTTGATTGGGCCTGGCAGGCAGTAAGCACTCTGGGAGCCTGTGTTCCCCCTCCTTTCTCAGGCCAGTTCCTGAGAAGGCCTTGGGACCCTGAGAAAGTCGAGGTCTGCTTTCCCTTCTCTAGAAAGGAGAAGTTCTGTGAGTCATGGCGGAAAGGCCAGAAAGACAAAACTGCCTCCCCAGTCCCTTCTCCCCCCAGAGGCTCCATGCTGGAGGGGAGCGGGCAGGCAAGTCCCTCCAGTAACATCTCCTGCTTTCAAGCCTCCAGCTCCCAGCCCAGCTTCATCCCAATCCTGGCTCCCAGTTCCGGTTCTATCCCCATTCCTATCCCAGTTCTGAGTCAGCAACCAGGAAACACAGCAGGACCCTATACTAATAGGGTGAAAGGCCTTGAGGTGGGTTTGTTCAATTAAGGGAAAGGGACTTGGAAACCATGGCTCCTTGCCTCCAGTGGGCAATGAGGGGCACCTGCTGCCTCTGGCCTGGTCCTTGCCCACAATGATCTTCTGAGTGTCAAACTCAAGTCCACGGGGGCTTCCTGTGACCCACACCATGGGTGCTGACGGTGGGGGGCAGAAGTATCAGGCTCTGGTCAGCCTGAGCCCTGCCTGTGACCATGGTCCCTGTTTGTCCCCAGAAGGGGCATCATAAAGCCTTGAGGGCAAAGCGTTTGTGAAGTCATTTGGGGGCAACTGTGGAGACTATACTTCTCAGCTGGGAAGGGGGTGCTGAGGGAAGCAGCAGGGGAAACTGGTGAACCCGGGAAGTGGACCTGGCTTGGACGTGAAAGGCCTGGGCCTCTCCCTGGGGCCCACGTGACCACAGCCATGATCAGTCTTCTTTACTTCTCAGTCAGGGTCTGCCCAGAACCAGGGCCACCTCTCATCCACTCCTGCAGCCCCTTCGGTCCCAAGCACCCCCGTGGACTTTGAGGGGCTCCCTGATTGGCTGACTCCGTGACTCCTGGTCAGTGTGGGTAGAGTGCTAATCAGCCCCCAGGGCTGTGGCTGGGAGCCAGTCCCTGGGGAACCAGGACTGTCACCGTGACCTGATAGGCTTCTACCAGGATGCTGGCCTCCCCACCCCGTGACAGGTCGAGACAGGCCTCACAGGGCAGAATAAGAGCCCTCCCTGAGCTTGAGAATGTGCTTCCGGGGCCATGGGACCGGAGGGCAGGGGCCCACACTCTGGGCTGGAGAGGCCGGGGGAGATGGGTGCCCTGTCCTCAGCTCAAATCCTGCCTCTGCTGCTTCTTAGCTATGTTGCCTTAGGCAGGTCACTTCATCTCCCTGTAGCACAGCTTCTGCAGGTATAAGATTAGGATAATTGTCACCCACCTTGTGGGACAATCAGGCAGACTAAGTGAGGTTGTGAATGTGAGGAACCCAGCGTGAGCTGGGGCTCAGCAATGCCCAGTGCTTCCTGGAGGTGAACCCGAGGGGTGGAGTGGACTGAGCTGGGCTGTGCAGCCGGAGGTGCGTGTACATGTGGGGGACTGGCCTGGGACAACCAAGAGAGCCCCCCTCTCCCAGTACAGGCCTGCACCGGGGTGTCCACTGCCCCCCTTCCCAGCCCTCATTCAGCCAGACGCATTCCCTCCTCTACCCCTCCCCATTTCCTGTCCAATCTCCTGTCCACCTGGCCGCCTGTGGACTCTGTCCAGGACTATTGACTCTTCTCGTAATGAGGACAACATCAGTCCAGAGCCTCACAGGTCATGAAGCTTAGCAGACTGTAGTGGACAGAAGTCTCCCGAGCTGTGGGTTAGTAGGCCAGTCGTGCAGAGGCAGAAGCCCGGGTGAAGTGACCTGCTCAGGCTCTCACTGCCAGGAAGCAGCAGATCCAGAAGCAGACCCCAAGCCGTGGTTCCTCACTCCCAGCCCTGTGCTCCTGCCACTACGCCTGGAATGGAGCTCTCCCAGCCAGGCCAGACTCACAGGAAGGAGCTCAGAGGACCAGGAGGAGAAGACGTTGCAACCACACAGGAGCACGACCCCTCACGGACAGGCACACCTCGGAACATGGCTTTTCATTCATTCTTTCCCCCATCCATTCATTCATTCATTGGTTCACTCCTTGGGTTTTTTTGGCTGTGCTGCATGGCATGCAGGATCTTAGCACCTTAGTTCCCCAACCAGGGACCGAACCCGTGCCCCCTGCAGTGGAAGCGCGGAATCCTACTGGACCGCCAGGGAATTCCCCCCTTGTTCTTTGTGTCCTGCACTCTGCCAGGCCTGTTATGCCAGGGTATGCGTGCCCTCTGTGTGTGCCCACAGGACCCACTAGTCACCCAGGGCCCTAAAAGCCCCCCTGGCCTCTCCTTTCTGGCCCAGAATAAGGAGGTGTTGGGGGGAGGGTGTTCAATCATCCACTGCCCCCGACTCTGGTTTTGCTCTCCCACCTCCGCCCCCCACACTCCCCCATCCCCAGCCCCTGTCCCTGAACTCACTGCTTTGGGGTTTACACTGAGTTCCTCCACCAGACTAGCAAAGGCAAGTTTGCATCCTGGCTGCACCCCAGCCGAGCTTTGTGACCTCAGGCTAGTCACTGGACAAGGTTGGCCAGTTTTCTCATCTCTGAAATGGGGCTCATATGCCTTTCTTCCTTTTTTATCGTGGAAGCAAACGAAAAGCACTGGCACAGCCCTCACTGGCTCACCCTCTCCCACTTGAAGCCCGGGCTGCCACCACCCCACCCCTACCAAACGGGAAGACCTGTACCATCTAGACAGGGGCTGGGTTGCAGCTATTCTTTGCCTCTCAGTTTCCTCATCTGTAATTTAAGAATAAAAACACCTAATGGTGGGCTTCCCTGGTGGCGCAGTGGTTGAGAGTCTGCCTGCCGATGCAGGGGACGCGGGTTCGTGCCCCGGTCCGGGAAGATCCCACATGCCGTGGAGCAGCTGGGCCCGTGAGCCATGGCCGCTGAGCCTGAGCGTCCGGAGCCTGTGCTCCGCAACGGGAGAGGCCACAACAGTGAGAGGCCCGCATAACGCAAAAACAAACAAACAAACCAAAAAAAAACCACCTGATGGTATGTTGTGAGACTAAATTAGAAAATCAGTGTATCTGGTGTATCTGGTGTACAGGTTCATTATAAACAACAGGAATGAATGGATAAATAAATAAACAAACCCTTCAGTCTGCTCTAACTTCTTCAAAACCAAACCAAACCAAACGCTGATTAGCAAACTCAGATGCTTTATTGCTCATAGCATATCACTCGGGACTCCCATCGTGGGCCCCATCTCTGTGTCTTTGAGGTCCCACAGGCTGGACGCATTTGCAGAGGCAGGCTGCCCAGAGGAGGTTGGCGGCCTAGGGTGGCCCCAGAAAGAGGCAGGAGGCTGAGTCTGAAGTCAGGATGAGGCCCTACGGGTCTTTCTCTGACTCAGGACGATCTAGCAGCAGTCCAGGGCCTGCACTATGCGCAGGACCCAAGCAGCTACTGTCCGAGGGGCCTCAAGTCTTTAGCTTTCAGCAGAGGCTCCACACAGGGCTGCTGCCAGCCCACCTGGACTGGGAAAAGGCACCACTCGGGGCAGACAGAGCCCTGTGCCAGGGCGCCTGACGGGGGAGCAGAGCATGTGTTGGATTTCAGGGGTTGGACACCCTTGTGCATTGCCCAACCTGCAACTGGCAGGGACCCAGTGACCCTCCAGTAACTCTGAGGCTGGCAGAGTGGCTTCTGTTTCTCCAGGCAGACTTCCCACCCAGCAGCTCGCCCTGCGCCCATGGCCTCCAGCCCACTCCTCCCCATGCTGGACCCCCACCCCCTCTCCAGCCCTTAGCCCCTCAGCACTGACCGGCGCAAGGCAGCGTTGGTGTTAGGCTTTGACCAAAGGTCGGGACGATGCAGAGGAGCAACGTCACAGCGAAGCAGGTCAGACAACGAAACGGTGGCCATCTTGTCTTCAAACCCCTCAGCTGTTTCCCGTCCCGCCGCTCCCGACTCAGGTCACAGCTTGCTGACATCTTCCAGGGACTTCCACCCCCAACCCCCATCTGAAATGCTTGTTCTCCCATCCTCATTCCTAGCAATTTAGCACCCCACCCCAGCAAACCAGCTATGTCTCCCCATTTCTGAGCCCGCCCAGGCAGCTTGCTCAACTAAGGGCACCTATCAGCCCAGGCCTGGCAACCTTCCGCTGCAGTGTCTCTTTCAACAAGCTACGCCCGTTCGCAGACAGTGCTTTCTTGCCCACCCACGTAGAGAAATGGACAAAGAATGATAGGAAGATTTATTCCTCTGGGATTGTTTTTCTTCTTCCCCATGAGTTTGGTCACTTTTCTACCTCATCATTTTTAATCTGTGAAAGCCAATCTCAGACAGGTTTTAGATGGTGAGCACGTGTTACAGGTTTATCATAAACTGGTTAGCAAAGGAACCAGTCAAGGAAAACAAAACACAATAGATTCCTCCAGTATCCTGGGAGAAGCTGTGTAATAAAGTGACTTGCAGCACAAACACTAAAGCCAGACTACCTGGTTTCAATCCAAGTTTTGTCCCTTTCTAGCTGTGTGACCTTGAGCAAGGTGATTTAACGTCTCTGTGCCTCGATTTCCTCACCCGTGAACCATGGATAATAATAGCACAGTCATAGCAAACGTTGTTGTACCTGAAATCTAACTGAATTCAAATTACGTGAATTAATTTGTGTAAGCTACCAGCACAGTGCCTGGCACACAATAAGCATGAAAGACTGTTAGCTATTGTTATTATGAGCAAGTTTATATAGGAGAAGATAAAGGAATGTTAGATAAGGTTGTTTAACTATGTACAGGTCTGGTTAGCTTTACCGGGCTGTAAAGCTGTCACATTCATATCAGCTGCGTGGGTTAAACCTGGGTCATACCAACTAGGACAGCCCTCAAATTACCAGGTGTGGACTGTTAATCAGAAATACCAGCTGCAGAAGTTGTGTGGGGTTTTGTGTGTGTGTGTGTGTGTGTGTGTGAGTCTAGGATATCTTTCTTTCCCAGACTTCAGCCTGCAGCCCTGTGATTATCAGGAACACCTTTTAATCAAGCAGAGCCTGGGGAATGGGAGGTGGCAGAGGAGAGAGCTGGGTAGCCTGTTCCATCACTGCCAGGTGGTACTGGCAGGGCTTGTAGAGGGCTTTGCTGCCACTAAGAGATGGCCAGGAGGTGTTGCTGTGCCGTGAAGCCTGGGACTGGGCAGCTGAAAGGCTCCTCTGTGGTCCTGGCTATGGGAACAGCTCTCAAGGGCCAGCCATGGTTTCTGGCCACTGGCCACACTGTCTTCTGAACCCTTGGCCTGTGTGGAGCTCCTTCCCTGAGTTCCCAGAGGCCTGTCAGCCTCCAGAATCCTCTGCCCAGCGTTCTGCTGGCCTCAGTGTCCTGTGGAGGAGGGGAGGCAGGACTGCAGGAGGACCCAGCCAGGCTGAGCTGGGAGCCAAGAGGGGCTTGGCAACTTGTCGAGAACTGGCACAGTGCCTCCGTGGCAGCCCCCCATTCCACCCAACCCGCCGGAGCCGCTCAGGACCTGACACAGCATTCAGTTAATAAAGCCGTGTTGATGTTGCCTGGTAAAAGTAAACCCAAGACACAAGGTCACCTGACATTTAGTAGTTCTATCCAATAGAAATATAATACCAGCCATATGTTTTTTAAAAATTTTCCAGTGGACACGAAAAAAAGAAGAAAACAGGTGAAATTAAATTTTAATATATTTAATTTAACCCAATTTATCCAAAATATTGTTTCATATGTAATCAGTATATGAAGTTCTTAATGACATATTTTACATTCCTTTACTTCAAGCTAAATCTTTGAAATCCTGTGGGTATTTTACTCTTCTTGCACATATTCGTGCCAACTAGCCACTGCACGGGAGGGAAAAAATCTTCCTCTACCCTCCCAGGTTCAGCTGCAGAGGCCAGAGAATTAAACGGACAAAGGACAGATTAACAGGAGAAAAAAGTGTATTTCATATGCACACACAGGAGCCAACAAAGGAGGTAACTGGCTCATTAAATGATTAAAGTTAAAGGTTTACAAACCTGACTTACGGAAAATGGGGGGAAATAATTGCTTCTATGGGGAAAAAAATAGATTTCTTTAGGAATGATAAATGGGTTTTTAGGAGAACCAGCATAGGAAAGTTCGTGGTAATATTTGTCTATACAAGTGTGAAAGGTCTCTCGTCTTCTTCAGGGCAGTGAAACTCCCCTGGAGAGGGGATTTATGGTAGCTTCGTTTTCCCAGAAGTTGCTGCTTTTCGTCAGATAAGAGAAGCTCCCAGGAGGCTTTTTTCTGCATCTGCTGAATCTCAGATATCTTCAGATTAAAATGACCTTCATGCCAACTCCAGAGTTCCAAGTGAGTCCCCAAACTACACTACAAGTACTCCACAGGCACAAGTGGCTAGTGGTTACCTTACTGGACAGCGCAGGTGCAGAATCACCCAATCGCTGGGTGCCGGGACCGGGCAGCTCCTAGAGATCGGGCAAGCATCCCTTCTGCTGCCTCCGTGACCTGTTCTGGCCCACGCTCTGCTTGAGTGTCTGCCAGGGGCGGGGGCCCACAGCCTCCTCAGGCAGCCTGTTGCTCGGATCAGGCTCCGAGGTGCAAGCTGTCGATATTGAGCGGCAATCTCCCCCACTGGTTGTGCAGCCCAATACCTTTTCCAAAGCGCTGGCACAAACCCGCCGTGAGGGTGGCGGGCAGGTCTTCCTGTCACCCAGAGGGTCGGTGTCCCGCAGCAAGTCGGGAGAGGGAGATGCTAGGATACTACAGCGTCATCCTTGCTCTGTGCGGCTGAGTGGTCCCCCAGATCCCTTGGAGGGGAGGGTCTGTGTTCTGGGACACCTGGCTTTGCGAGCACCCACTACACCGCTAAAGTAGAAAGCCCGGCTCCAAGCCACAGCCAGCTCGGTCGGGGGCGGCCCCTCGCCCTGGGCTCAGGGCGCACCTCTTCTTCCCGCAGCTGGGAGGCACAGAACCCTAACGCAGCCCCCTGGTTTCACAGGTGGGGAAACTGGGGAGCAGTTCTTGTGCTGCCACGGCGTAGTTCCTTCCCTCTAGCTGAACCGGTGGCAAAGAAGTCCCAGGGGCCTCCGGAGAAAACCTGGAGGCCTTCCTGGCCTGGGGGGGCCCGGGGAGGGAGGGTCCTCGCCGGCCCGCTGCTCCTCGGACACAGGCGGCGGGCAAGCGAGGGCCGCGGGGACCTGGCGGCCGGGGCGGGAAGCTCCCGGGAACCGTGATGTAACTCGGCGCCCGGCTTGTAGGCGCAGCCCCAGGTGTCGCCTAGGCTTGTTTACCCGAGTCCGGAGTTTACCGGGGGTGGAGCCATAGCTGCCTCGGCCCCGCCCCCGGCGTGCCCCGCCCCGCGGAGCCCCCATACCCCTTGCTGGGCGAGCGAGGCTCCCTCTTCCTTGGGATTCCGAGGGTCCGGAGCCTCGGAACTGAGATACAGGTCTTTGGTCTTCTTTCAGTCTTAGACGTTTGAAGACCCGACGCAGTGGCGATGCCAAAGGGGTGACTCTGAAAGGGCCTGAGCCCCCAAAACAACTCAGAATAGCATTAAAACTAAGTAAAAAGCTGGAGCTTGCACTGCCCACAACTTCAAGAAGACGGCCCGTCTACCTGAACGTACTAGCGTCTCCCCTGCAGTGGTAGCAAGTCCCCGCATCTCTCTAGGTGTCAAGTCTCCTCATCTCTACGATGGGGAGCAGGCTTCTTCCATATGATGCATTGCCATGACAGTCTCTGATTCTAGGCATTGTGGGGAGCGCTTCTTTGGGCCTTCCAAAAGTCGGCCTCCGGGGGAAAAAAACCTCCAGTATTTCTCGGGCGCCCTTCCTAATTTTGCTGCCATGGGGATAGAGTTTGCTCTTGATTGGGAAAAGTTGCTAACACCCTGGAGGACTGAAGGGCAGAACTGCCTAGGGGCTGGGACTCAAGGTGGCCTCCAACTTTTCTAGCTGCAGCCCCTCCCAGCCCCATTCCTAGGCCTGGCTCACTGGGGCCAGCGGAGTGCCTGTGTGCCCAGCACCCAGCCCAGCTGAGCTCTCAGGCCAGATTCAGGCCTCCCACCCCCAGAGGAGAGGCAAAAATCGAGACAGTGTGTGGCTGGATGACAGTGGGTCTGGATGGAGCCCAAGGTTGGGGTACTGCTGATGCCAACAAGAACTCCAGCAGCTGTGACCTGTGCTCACTGCCAAGGTTTTCCCACCCATACTCTTAGTTCCCTGGTGAGGCAGGCAAGCTGAGTCCAGATAAGGCAGCTGAGGCTCAGAGAGAACAGGGTAGCCCCACAACACCCAGTGAGCTGGTGCCAGAGCTGCAACTAGGCCTCAAACCCCTGTTTTACTCCTACCCCTGAGAAGGACCCAGACCCCTCATGCTCCCACTCCTGAGAAGGCATGAGCCCTGTGAGCAGGAACAGTCCAGGAGGGCTTCCTGGACTGGAGGCTGGGTCCGAGCTAGGTAAGGTAGGAGGGTCAAGATTTGAGGAGGGTGTGAGATAGGAAGTGCTCCCTGAGCTGGGAAGTAAGAAGAGAGGGGAGGTTCCCCTGGGGAGAGAGCAGCCCTCGGGAGCTGTAAGAAGCGAGGGTATGGGAGGTCTGGCCAGAGAGGAGGGTCTGGGGGTCAGTCGGGGACTAGCAAGTAATAGTCCAGGCCAGTGAAGTTCAAGGGCAGTTCTTGAGTAGGGCCGGGCAGCAGACCAGATGCAGGATCGAGAATGTCGGTGTTGGGGGTAAGCTTTACCATCCTGCCTCCACTTCAGGCTCTCCCATTTCCCAGGCCTTGGGTGTGTTCTCTTCCCTCTGTGGGCCTCAGTTTCCTCATCTATAAAATGGGGGTCATCTCCCTATTCAGCTCATGGCTGAGAAGGTGCTTTGTGATTGGACTTTACATACTTGAGGGTGTGAGGGACTTGTATACAAAAGTGACAAAGCAAATGGGGTCAGGGAGGACTCTTTGAGGGGCTTCTCCTTCTCCTGGATTCCCTGGCTCCACAGGAAGAGGCTCCATACACTTGCTTCCCTGAACCCTGCCAGCATGTCTGGGAGGCCCCTGGGCTTAGCAAATATTTGTGCCTCTGATCTAGTTGGTGGCTGCCAGAACATTCTGTCCTGCCGCCCATTCGTCTAGGCCTCTGCCTCAGGCCATGAGGATCCTGAAAGAGGACAAAAGTGTAGGGTTGGGACTTCTGGGTCCTTCCCCCTCACCCCTCCTGCCTTATCCTCCTGAGCCCCTCATCCCAGTTTAGTCTTGAAGTTCATAACCCTGTGCTAGGCACTGTGCAAGGGACAGGGGACAGGTGGCTCTAAAGAGCCTCTCCTAAGAGCTAGGACCTCGGGCCCAAATTTGAACTCAGTAGCTGTTCTGCTGTGTGGTCTTGTGTGAGTCCATTACCTCTCTGAGCTTGTTTCTTCATACCTGAAATGGTGGTGAAATGGTTTGGGTCAGTGCCTGGACGCTTAGTAAGTTGTTTTCTTCCCTAGCCTTCCTTCTCTGGCTCTGTATTGTCCCCCTAGAAGTTTGGGCCTGCCCAGTTTAGCCAATAATAATAACAAGAGTAAGAAGTTTCCAGCATGATTGAGCGCTGTGTGCAGTGATGTGTTGGTAAATGTTTAACAACCAGCTCTAAGAAAAAAGGTCCTGGTTTGCAGCATTTGCCTGATTTCTGTCTTGTTAATATTATCACCAGGCCGCTTTCAAGCTTCCAACATGACATCACTGAACATGGAGTTGGGAGCCGGTGAGAGCTGGCTCCAGCACAACACTGCATACAGGATTAGCTACGTTATTCACCAGGCTCAGTGCAAAATGAAAAAATCACAGGGTCCCTTATTCGAAAAGCAGGGAAAAAGCTAACGCTTTTTCCTTCTTTCTGCGATTTCTCTCTCAACCCATCCTAATGCTCTTTTTTTAATTTAATGTCACACTCCTTCCAGCATGGGGATACTCACAGGACAAGTGCAGACCCTCACAGGTGGGCGGTGGGGTAGGCAAGTCCCAAGACTTGGCACACATGTATAGGATCCACCGACTACCAGGTTGTCCCTCATATCAGCCACCAGGTACATGCTCCAGGAAGTCCAGTCAGGCATGTTGCCTTCCCACAGGCCCACAGGCCCCACCCACGTCCCAACCTTCAAGCCAGGCTATGCGAGGCACCCATATGGGAATGGGAAAGAGGCTTGTCCTGGCCAAGCCACCCCACTGAATGCACCATATTGCTGCCTGACTAGAGAAAGGTGGCCAGTGGTTGCAGGGTAGAGAGGAGGAGAAGGCCAGGTGAGGCCAGGTGTACCAGAGGATAAGAACGCGTTCTAAAGAGGCAGGAAGGTAGCAGGAGTTAGGACAGTGCTGTGAGCAGGAAGCCCCAAGCCCCTGGCACTGGCTCCATTACCCCCCTGGACTTTCCTTACCAGACACAAATTCAAAGATAAAATTATGAAACATTTCAAGATGCCGATCAATCTCAGTGCATTTAACCAAGCTAGGTGTCCTTCTGAGTGCAGGGCCCTGTGGGCTGTCCTGGTCTCAGACCCATGAAGCCAGCTCTGACTGTATGTGTCATCCAAGTGAGAGAGGAATAGCCCTACAGGGTCCTCCCTCAGGAACTTCAGTCCTCAAGTCAAGAGATACCTGGGGATCCTGGGCCAGAGAGGCCAAGGAGACTCGCAAACCCTCCCTCTTCAGAGAGGAATCTCCACCACCTTGGGGGA
Source organism: Neophocaena asiaeorientalis asiaeorientalis (assembly GCF_003031525.2). NCBI lineage: Eukaryota > Metazoa > Chordata > Mammalia > Artiodactyla > Phocoenidae > Neophocaena > Neophocaena asiaeorientalis. Next base: position 1,558,964 of record NW_020174938.1, read on the forward strand.
AGCTTCACAGGGCATTGCAACTGGGCAAAAACTTGGTCAACAAAAGCAAAAATACAGCCTGTTATGGAACATTTACCATCAATGATCTGCACGTCTCTTATATTTGCATTGTGTCACTTTCCTCTTTTTGTAAAGATTTTATAAAAATGTGTCTTTTGCTTCTAAACAAGTGAAAGATAACTTTTCAAACATCCAGTTCACCGCCCAACTGAACAACATATCTTTGGTTGCATTCATTGATCTATGGAGCACCCACAACTGTAAAAGTTTTCTCTGTACTGACATTTGTCCTGGGGATTGAAGCCAAATATTGAGACTCAGTTTTAACAAATTTACAGCAGCAGCTTCTTGGCTTAAAAAAATATTTCCACTTATCAAGAATGGTTGCTTGTTCCTTTAAGGAGAATGATCACGGGGTCCCAGGCCTCTACTTCCTGATGATGAGAATTTGGAAGGGGCACTTTTCACACCACACCAGCCTCAGACGAGGGTGTTATGGTTTAATTTCTCAGGAGTGGCCATATACCCCAGGGGGCAGCTGCTGGAGGGCACATCTCACCAGGGAGGAGGGCCGCAAAGTGAGGGCAAAGGATGAGAGGACCCCACAGCTCTGTCCAGGTGATGCCCCATCATGGGGGCCCAGGCTCAGCCCATGAGCTCTCGGGCTACGCTGCACTGAGGAGGGGCAAGGGGGCCTCACTGTTCCAGGTGAGCCCTCACATGCACACACTAATAACCAGGCAGGAAGCCACCCAGATACCTTAGCCTGAAGTGCATTGTGGTGCATTGGCTATAAACTATAGCATACTGAGAAAACCTGACGATTAAGGAACAATGGGCATCACTCCTAGCAGGTTCTTCGATTGACCTCCTCATAGAAATTCAAACCATAGTGTTTTGAGTCTAACCCAGGGCCCTCTTAACACTTTGGTGTTCTTGGGCAAGGTCCAGAATACATCTGAGCCCCTGTTTCTCTATCTGTAAAATAGAAAAGTGATGCATGTCTTCAAGGTTGTGGTCACAATTAAACAAGATGCATGTGTGTGTGTGTGTGTTTATGTTTATATGCCAGACACAAAGCTGGTGCTACAATAAAAGATGGCAATACGGGTGGCTATTATTATTATTACTATTGGCAATCAAATAGTAAAGACAGGGTCTGATTCACTTCTGGGTCCCTGGTACACCATAGGTGGTACTGGGGAATGTGAATTCAACTACTGGGCCTTGGCTGGGCTACGACTTGAGAATGGCTCACGGGGGTGTGGTCACAGGCAGCAGAAGATGGAGGTGTGAGTGAGCTGTGCTGGGCCCCCAGCGGCCTTTCCCCCCTAAGAAACAGTCAGAACTGGAGTAAGGAGGCCTGTAGGGGAAAGGTCATCCTCAGCAAGCGCTCTCATTTCACAGATGGAGAAACTGTGTCAATCTGCCATGAATGTATTACACTAATTCCACTGGCTTCAAAGTAACTTTGGAATCCAAACAGAATAGCATCTGGGGGTACAAATCGTGGGTGCTTGCTCAGATTCCCCTAACAATCTGCTTTATTCCACCTTTCCCAGCCTTACTTCTCTTTTCTTCACCCTTGCTACCCTGGGCTTGCACCTCCCAAATAAAGTATTAGCATCTTAGTGTCTGGAGCCTGTGCCCCGCAACAAGAGAAACGGCGACAGTGAAAGGCCCGCACACGGCGATGAAGAGTGGCCCCCGCTTGCTGCAACTAGAGAAAGCCCTCGCACAGAAACGAAGACCCAACACAGCCAAAAATAAAAAATAAATAAATAAATAAAGTATTAGCATCTTAATCCTTGCATCAAGCTCTGTTTTTCAGAGGACCCAGGATAAGATGGGCAGCATTTCCAAATTATTTGTATTTATTATAGGATTATTCAACATAAAAGATCCCCATATAGAATTATTCCATCTATTCAGATAGAAGTCTCTGTGAATACGTACACCACACATACACATTTCTTTGAGCAAGGGCAGAAAGACCACAGTACCTTAAGCTCTAGGTGGATGCCTGTGGTGATGGACTTGCTGGTACAGATGCTCTTTCACCAACAGTTGTGGCTGCCTAGAATGTTATTCTGCATCAGATCTCATTTGAAGCTCTTCACAGCAATACGCAGAGCCTCCTGCCAGAGATTTGCCTTTTATTTCAAACATTTTTTGCATATTTCTGATAAATAGAGCAAGGGGGTAAGAAAGCTCTGGGTCCTTATACTTTGCAGTGGGGAACTCTCTTTTTGTAATTGGTTCCTATGGAGTTTTTTCCACACCAACAACAAATTCTCCAATGCCAACCGGGTGCCCGACAATTTAATGCAATTCTGACACTATCTACCTGGAGTTAGTGTCAGATCCTACAAGTTGAAGGGCTTAGTCCTATAAGATTAACCTACTTGAGATGCCAGTTGCAAATGGGGTGCCTGGGGGAACCCATACTTCTGCTGGGCTGACTACAAATTCAGGAGTTCCCACAACTCCTCTCTCCCAAGTTCGATAATTTGCTAGAATGACTCACAGAACTAAGGTTTATTTTAAAGGATCAAATAAACCAAATGGAAGAGATGTATAGAGCAAGGTATGGGGCGGGGATGCACCTTGATGTATTTACCAACTTGGAAGTCCTCTGAACCTCACTGGGTAAGTGTTTTTATAATCCAATCACCAGGGCCCCTTCCCCTTCCTGGAGGTCGAATGAGGTGGGTGGAGTGGAAAATTCCCATTTCCTAATCACATATTTGATCTTTCTGGTGACCAGTCCCCATCCTGAAATTATCTAGAGGCCCCACACTGAGTCACTGCATTAACCTGAATTCAGGTAAAGTCAAAGTAGCTTGTTATGAATAATAAAAGACATTCCTATCACTCAGGAAATTACAAGGGTTTTAGGAGCTCCATGCCAGGAATAAATAAATATGTAGATATATTTAAATTTATATGTACATTAATATAAAAATATATTTAAATAATAAATATATATAATTTAGAGATATATTACATGTATATTATATATAGAATATTATTTCACATATAAAATATTTATTTATACTATAACATAGTATAAATAAATAGTATAGTATACTATACTGTTTATAGTATAGTATAAATATCATATATAATACATAGTATTTTTATCATACCACAGTTCCCCTCAGGGCACTGCCATTCATTTGTTTGCTGGATTGGCTACATGCAAATTAACTAAGCTTTTAGGTGTGGCTCTTGACAGGTTTAGCGAATATATGCTGGTTCTGCAACCCCTTCACATTTGGCTGTAGGTCTGATAGATATGCAGATTAGGCAGCCCTCATATGTTGATGCTGATAAGATGTTGTGATCACCATATCACCGGAACTTGGGAGTCATAATTCATGAACTCATATAGTCCACATTTCGAGTATACTCTATACGGTTTACACCCTCTCCTTGGATCCTCTAGACTGAGGATCAGGTAGATGAGAGATGAAGGCACTGAGACTCAGAGAGAGCAAGCAACTGGCCCAAAGGTCCACAGCAAGGCAGTGGCAGAGATGGGTGGAACACAGCCCAGAAGCCCTCCCTCTGCTGCCAGTGGCTTTTCTCTGTCGCATGACATTCCCTCTGCTAACCATGTAGTCAGGTCACACTCAAGCTGGTCTCCTTCTTGACAGCCCATGTCTTGTGATTGAGAAGTGTCAGACCTAGGAGAGACCTTACCAATCTGCTGTGAAGACAGGGAAACAGGCCAGTGGAGGTGGAGCCAGAAGTGGGACTCCCAGAACCTGTGGCTTAGCCCCCGCTCATAGGCTTGAGCTCCGGGGGTATGACTAGGTTCAAATCTCAACTTCACCATTTATTCTCTGGGCCTTAGGCAGATTAACCTCAAATTTTGCATTTATAAAGTGGGACTAACAGCAGAACTCACCTCAAAAGGTTACTGGGGGGCTTCCCTGCTGGTGCAGTGGTTGGGAGTCTGCCTGCCGATGCAGGGGATGCGGGTTCGTGCCCCGGTCCAGGAAGATCCAGCATGCCGCGGAGCGCTAGGCCCATGAGCCATGGCCGCTGAGCCTGCGCATCCGGACCCTGTGCTCTGGAACAGGAGAGGCCACAACAGCGAGAGGGCCGCGTACCGCAAAAAAGAAAAAAAGAAAAAAAAAGGTTACTGGGCGGAGGATTAGATAACACATATAAAGCTTTATAATAGGGCTGGCACACAGTACACACTCAATATATTTTTATTTTTAGTACTATTTTTATTATAATCACGGTGGGGAGGACAAACTTTTCCTCTGCCCACTTAGATTAAGTGACTGGGCACCTGTGAGTTAAACTAACAAAAGACAGGTTAACATAAGAAAAGGTAAAAGTTCATTTACATATATACAAAGGAGCTCACAGGAGACGTGGCTCAAAGAAGCAGTTAGAATTTGGGGCTTATATACCATCTTATTTTGTTTCCTTACTTTATTGAGATATAACTTACATAACACTGTATACGTTTAAGGTGTACAATGTGTTGATTTGATACCCATACATTGAAAATGATTACCACGCAGCATTACCTAACACCTCCATTATGTCACACAACCACCATTTCTTTTTTTGTGGCGAGAACATTTAAGATCTACTCTCCTAGCAACTTTTCAGTATGTAACACAGCATTATTAACTATAATCATTATGCTCTGCAGTAGACTCCCCATAACTTATTCATCTTATACAGGGAAGTTTGTATGCTTTGACCATCATCTGCCCATTTTCTCCACCCTTCCCAGGCCCTGGCAACCACCACTCCACTCTGTTTCTATGAGTGCAACTTTTTTTTTTTTTGCGGTACGCGGGCCTCTCACCGCTGTGGCCTCTCCCGTGGCGGAGCACAGGCTCCAGACGCGCAGGCTCAGCGGCCATGGCTCACGGGCCCAGCCGCTACGCGGCATGTGGGATCCCCCCGGACCGGGGCACGAACCCGCGTCTCCTGCATCGGCAGACGGACTCTCAACCACTGCGCCACCAGGGAAGCCCGAGTGCAACTTTTTTAGATTCCACACATAAGCGATATTGTATGGTATTTTTCTTTCGCCATCTCTTCCACTTAAGCATAATGTCCTCGAGGTCCGTCCTTGCTGTCACAAATGGCAGCATTTTCTTCTGTCTCATAGCTGAATTATATTCCATGGTGTGTATACACATATACCACATCTTCTTCATCCATTCATCTGTTGATAGACACTTAGGTTATTTCCATGTCTTGGCTACTGTGACTAACACTGCAGTGAACATGGGGCTGCAGCTATCTCTTCAAAATCTCACTTTCATTTCCTTTGGATATATGCCAAGAAGTGGAATTGCTGGATCTTATGGTAGTTTTGTTTTTAATTTTGTGAAGAACCTCTAGATGGTTTTCCACCAATTTATATTCCCAAGAACAGTGTACAGGGGCTCCCTTTCCTCCACATCCTCACCAACACTTGTTATTTCTTGTCTTTTTTTTTTTTTGCAGTACGCGGGCCTCCACTGTTGCGGCCTCTCCCATTGCAGAGCACAGGCTCCGGACGCACAGGCTCAGCGGCCATGGCTCATGGGCTCAGCTGCTCCGCGGCATGTGGGATCTTCCCGGACCGGGGCACGAACCCGTGTCCCCTGCATCGGCAGGCGGACTCTCAACCACTGCGCCACCAGGGAAGCCCTATTTCTTGTCTTTTTGATGACAGCCCTTCTAACAACTGTGAGGTGATATCTCATTGTGATTTGGATTTGCATTTCCCTGAAGATCAGTGATGTCCAAGCACCTTCTCATGTACCTTTTGGCCATTTGTATGTCTTTTCTGGGAAAATGTCTATTCAGTTCTTCTGACCATTTTTAAATTGGACTGTTTGGTATTGTCCGTTTGCTTTGGGTTGTATGAGTTCTTAGTATATTTTGGATATTAACCCCTTATCAGATATTATATACCACCTTAATAGGGAAAGAGGAGAAAGGGCACTTATGGGAAAACAAACAGCTTTTAGGAAAGATAAGTGGGCCCTTAGGAGAATAGCTGGGAGATGTGAATTCTTATCCGGGTCTCAGGTGACCAGAGTCCGTCTTCTCTGGTTGTGAAACTCCCAGGAGGGAATTTATGACATGTGAATTCTTTTGGGAGGCTCTGCTTTTAGGCAGATAAGGGGAAGTTCAGAGAAAGGCCTCCTCCTGCATCTGTTGATTCTCAAATATCTTCAGCTCAAAATAATCCTTAGGACACAGTGGTAGAGTTTGTACCCCTCCACTCATTACAGGAGAGAGGGCGGGGAGGATGGGAGATGCAGGCCTAGGTTGGAGGGCACCTGTCGGTTTTCAGGACACCTTCCAGACTCTTGTCCCTGGCTGAGGATTGGGGCACTGGTGGCCTCTGCTCCTTATCAGAGCTTGCTCAGCGCTAAGCTGGAGCCATTCCATCCTCCGCCCCTCCCACCTGGGGCAATGGGGTGGCTGCAGGCTACACTAGGGAACTTCATCCACAGGTGAATAAAGCTGGTATGGGGAGAGGGGGCACTACTGCTGGGCTGCAAAAGTCCCCAGGCCATCCCTCTACGAGGGAGGCCGACCCTTTTCCCTGCCCGCCCCATGACGTCAAGGTCTCCCAGGGTAGAGATCTTGCCTGGTCCCCCTCTGCAGAGCTGCACGAGCCAGCGGCGTACTGAGCACATTTGACTCATGGTGGACCGTTCTTTAACACTTCCCTCCTTTGCATTTATCAAACAAAAATATTACACCTCCTACTTGGCTCTAATTTCACAAACAAAACCTCCAAGCTGTCACACAGCGTGGCAGAATTGAAACAGAACCCTCAAGTTCTGTTTCTTTGCCTTTACAATCACTGTGCTGTCCTTGCTTATTTAGAATCCACTGTTTAAATGCAGGAATTTGTGCTGCAGGGACTGGAGATGGAGTGGCCCGGTGAGGAATGACAAATGAAACTGTGCTTGGAGCTTGGCTGGCCTGTGTGTAACAGGGAATTCTCTGAGTGAGCTTTCCTGTAGAACCCAACATTTATTAATGAATATGCAGTAAAAGTGGTAATTTGAAGCTTATTTATTATAAAAATTACAGTAATTGGAATAATTGTTTACAACATCAACTAATAAAAGACTTTCAGAGGGGAGTATTTTGCCACTGACAGGGTTTAGGACTGCCAGCACATGGGAGAATAAAAGGCAGATAGACTTTATTCTGTTACTGTTTTAAAGTTCTCTGTATACATCCCCCTCCCCCCTTATTGCCTACACTTGGAGTATACAGCTTCCACCATCCTGACCTTTGCATATCAATAGCACAAGCTGTCTCCACCCTCATGACCACCCTCAGGCTCATCGCCTCTCACCCTTGAGCCAGGAGTTGGCTGGCCACATTGCTGGGATGTTACACCCCAAGGCCAAGATGGCTTCCTACTTTCTCTGGCCTCCAAGACCTCCCCATCCCCTACTCCACCCCAACCCAGTCCTGGCTGGACAGCCTCCTAGACCTCAGTTCACTTGAAACAAGCTCTTAGACATAATTCAAGTGGGCAAACTGAGGCTGCAGGAGGGAAAGAACCTCTCCCGGTGTGAAGCTGAGGGTCCCAGCCCCCTTAGTGACTGCTCAGCCCCAGCTCGGCTTCCCTGCAACAGTCAGGCAGGAGGAAGGTGAAGGGAAGCCCTGGGATGGGCTGGGGCACCGCAGGGTTGATTTGCATCTCATCTGAATAGGCCCCTGCATCTCACACCCAGAGCAGCCCCACTCATAGAATCCCAGGGCTCAGGAAGATCCCTTTCCCCCACCACCTCCCCTGTGCAGTGTCACTGAACCCCATTCCCTATCGGTGCCCATCCATGACACAGCCTCGCCCTTCCTGTGTCTGGTTGTGAAGCAGTTCTCCCTTGGAAAGGTGAGCAGCACGGGAGGGGCAAGGTCTGTTGGTTCAACCCCAGACGCTTCACCTGAGCAGCAAGCAGGTCTGGGCCTTGAGAAGGAAAACCCATCACTCACCTGGGTCCAAGAGGCACTAGAGGCAGGTAAGGCCCAGCGCTGAAGAGCCTGAGAGGACTGTGGTGCTTTGGTCTGATGCTGGGCAGAGATGACCTTTGGACGCCAGTCCTGCTTTCACCTGGCTGTGAGAATGAGTTGAGTCAGGTGACAGGAGCTGGGACAGAAACAGAGCTGAGGGAGGAAGCTAAGGGCCAACTACTGATGCCCACAGGAGAAGCCCATCCTGAGAATGGGATATTCAGGCAATGCCCAACCCTCCAGTCCCCAGCCTTTGCTCAGACAGCCTGGCTGGAAGATATCCTTCCTGGCCATACTCCCAGAGAAGAGTCTCATCCCATCACCTGGGGCCCCTCTGGGGCCCCTTCTGGAAGCCATCACAGCCCTGCTGACGCCCACTGTCTACTTGTACTCCTCCAGTGACAGAAAGCTTATTAGTTCCCCGAAATCGCGATCACGGCCCCTAGGGCCCTAGTGAAACTGCGCAGGTCCCTATGGGGCTACCGGGCACGGAAGCCTTTCAGACAGTTGCTAATCAGGGAAGGAAGGGGATGCAGAGACAAGGGAGGAGCAGCAAAGAAACAATAGTGTAGCCTTGGGGCAGGGTCCTGGTTCCATCTCAAGGGATACACACAACAACGTCTTTGAGCTCTTTACAGAGCTAAAACCCCCAACAAATGGAAGATGTTAGCATTCTTCATTCCAGAAGAGCTCATCAAGGGACTACCTGAGGCCAGATTAAAGGAGTACAGGCCCTACACACACCCTAATCCTTATTAGCAATCCCTCCCTTGAGCCATTGCTATAAAACCCCTCACCAAATCCTCCCAGATTGGGACACACGGTTTTTGAGGGCACAGAGCCCGCTGTGTCCCCCTTTGCCTGGCAAAGCAATAAAGCTATTCTTTTCTACGTCACCCAAAACTCTATCTCCGAGATTCGATTCAGCACGGGTGCACAGAGGTCAAGTTTTCGGCATCACTAGCTCTGCTGGGAAAAGTTTCTTCTTTTTGAGCTGGAACTTCTCTCCCTGGAACTCACCCCATTGGCTGGCCTGGCCCCAGACACTGCTGTAGGGGCGGAAAACTTTTCCCTTTTTCCCTTCTAGGCTCTTTGGCTGGATTAATAATTAAATTGACATAGGACAGATTAATAGGAGAAAAACAAATTTCATACATGTGGGAGCCCCATAAAAATATGAGACTCCCAAGGGCAGTCAGGAGTAATTGAGGCTTATATACCATCCTGAGCTAAGGAGAAGGGGGTAGGGGTCGGGGGTAAGTCTTCCTGATGTGAAAAGTTATCCTTCCTGGTACAGGCCCCTCTAAATTCTTTTAGGCAGTTAGGGAGGAAGTAAAAAGCTCTTCCTGAGCCCTCCGGGACCCCACTGTCTTCAGTTCAAAATAATCCACATGCGAAATTGACACCTTCTGGGGTGGCATATTCTGCTTCCCCTCACTGTCAAACCTGCCAGTGGTGTGGGGTGTACCCCACAAGTTCTGATTTATGATCAGTTCCCTCCAGCCTCCCCATGCCACCACTTCTAGTCCAGTCTCAGAGTCTGTTCTGTTTTTTATCGCCTCATACTCTCTGGGGGGCATAAATCACTAGAGGGGTGCAAGCCAAGGCTAGAGGCCTGCCTATCCGAGGTCTCATAAGTGTCAGGAGCCTCCTGGGCTCCCCAGCCCTGGGGTAGGTGGGAGTAGAAATATGGGAGTGGGGAGTTTGGAATCACTTCACACTTGGGGAGGTGCGGCTCAGAACCATTAGTCAACTCCTTGTCTTTGCTTTCACCTTTCCCAAAAGGAAGTGAGGAAATACCTCCTGAAAACAATGGCCTGCCTGCCACCTGCCAGGGTTGTGTTTGTCCAGTGAGCTCAGGCCTCTCAGACATGCAGGGAATGCAGAAGACCCAGCCTGGAATAATCCAGGAGCACCTACACACACACACACACACACACACACACACACACACAGCCCTGGCTCGGCACCTCCCCAGACACGGGAGGGCGCTCACCCTGCACTTAATTTATCCCCCATTCTGCCCACGTAGGCTTGTGGACCACCGCCACCCAACTGCTAGAAGAGACCAGTGAGCCGGGGCACACTCTCCTCCAGCTAGACTTAAGGAAACACTTTTTTTTTTTTTTTGGCCACGCCACACAGCTTGCAGGATTTTAGTTCCCCGACCAGGGATTGAACCTGGGCCACAGCAGTGAAAGCTCCAAGTCTTACCCACTGGACCACCAGGGAATTCCCAAGAAAACACTTCCTGAGGCCGCAAACAGTGACCCAGGCACTATGGGGTTCCAGGCTCTGGATGAGCTTTGAAAGCAGGAGGGATGCCCAAGGGGTCAGGCAGGATAAAGCTCTCTGCAGAGTGAGGAACAGGCAGGGCCGAGAGAGGGGGAAGGTCGCCCAGTGCCTGAGCAGGTACTGAGGCCTAAGCATGGAGATGGGGGCACACGCCCACACCCACTGACAATGCACCCACCCCCACCCCCAGGTCCTCCACAACACAGGCGGACCTTTTACTGCCGTGTCTCTCCTGGTCTCACAACAGTCCTCTTTCACAGCTAATTCCTATCAGAGACCTGGAGTTTAAACCTCATGCTTCAGCCCGGCCTTCCCCAGAGCCTTTCAGACCTCTCTGGGAAGGGCCAGGTAATTCCCAGGATAGGCTGTGCAGGGGTCAAGTTCAGCTCAGGGTTCTGGGTTTCACATCAGCATTTAGTCCCAATCACTGGCCTGCTTGGTTGCCTCTGAGGGCATGTCACTCCAAGATTCCTTCAATGTGATTTCAGTTCCTGGTGGGTGGGGGGGCGTCCCCTCTGATTCTTGATCCTGACATTGATCTCACAGTCCCACCTATCTCAGACCCCTTCTTACCTCTTCTAGCTTCCCCTCCAAGAGGTGTCAGGGGCCAGGGAAGGGGGTGCCTAGGTCAGCTCAAGGACAGATTCAGGATTAACAGCTTTTAGGGCATATTTGATAAGATTTGATTTCAGACCCCAGGGGCCTGAACACTCCCAGCAGGGGCTCCAGTAAGGCAAGTGAGGCATCTAGGGGGCAAAAGTTTAGGAGGCTCTCACCCTCAGCGTCCTGAAAGTGCAGGGTCAGCACGTAAGAGTGAGTGTCTCTTCAAAACAGTCTCTGACATAAATTGTACCAATCTTTTCTTAGGTCAGTCTCCCAGGCAATAGAAATAAAAACAAAAATAAACAAATGGGATCTAATCAAACTTACAAGCTTTTGCACAGCAAAGGAAACCATTAAAAAAGTGAAAAGACAACCTACGGAACAGGAGAAAATATTTGCAAATGATGCAACCGACAAAGGCTTAATCTCCAAAATATACAAACAGCTCATACAACTCAACAAAAACAAACAACCCAATCGAAAAATGGGCAGAAGACCTTAATAAACATTTCTCCAAAGAAGACATACAGATGGCCAGTAGGCACATGAAAAGATGCTCAACATCACTAATTATTAGAGAAACGCAAATCAAAACTACAATGAGGTACCACCTCACACCAGTCAGAATGGCCATCATTAAAATGTCTACAAATAACAGCTGCTGGAGAGGGTGTGGAGAAAAGGGAACCCTCCTACACTGTTGGTGGGGATGTAAGTTGGTACAGCCACTATGGAAAACAGTATAGAGATTCCTCATAAAACTAAAAATACAACTACCATATTATCCAGCAATCCCACTCCTGGGCACATACCTGGACGAAACTATAATTCAAAAAGATACATGCATCCCTATGTGCATAGCAGCACTATTTACAATAGCCAGGACATGGAAACAACCTAAAGGTCCATCTACAGATGAATGGATAAAGAAGATGTGGTACATATATACAATGCAATACTACTCAGCCATAAAAAGGAATGAAATAATGCCATTTGGCAGCAACATGGATGCAACTAGAGATTATCATACTAAGTGAAGTAAGTCAGAAAGAGAAAGACGAATACCATATGTTATTACTTATATGTGGAATCTCAAATCTAAAATATGGCACAAATGAACCTATCTACAAAACAGAAGTAGATTCACAGACATAGAGAACAGACTTGTGGTTGCCAAGGGGGACGGGAGAGGGAGGGATGGACTGGGAGTTTGGGGTTACTAGATACAAACAATTACATTTAGAATGGATAAACAGCAAGGTCCTACTGTATAGCATAGGGAACTATAGCCAATCTCCTGGGATAAACCATAATGGAAAAGAATATTAAAAAAAAGTATGTCTATATAATTGAGTCACTTTGCTGTACAGCAGAAACTAGCACAACATTGTAAATCAACTACACCTCAATTAAAAAAAAAGGGGGGGGGGAATTCCCTGGTGGTCCAGTGGTTAGGGCTAGGTGTTTCCACTGCCGGGGGCCAGTTTCTATTCCTGGTTGGGGAACTAAGACCTGGCAAGGCGTGTGGTGTGGCGCCCACCTCCCCCCCCAAAAATAGTATCTCTTATTATTATTATTATTGGTGTAGGCACTTTGCTGGCCTTACTTTAGCCCCAGATTAACAGCAGGGGAGAAGAATTGAGGAACCTGGTCCTTCTGCAGGCAGGCAGGCATGAAGCAACAGAGCTCCTTGCAGCCAGAACCCAGGAGTTCCAGGCTGGCTCCAAAAGGAGAGAGGAGCCACCACGCAAACACAGGCAAAATGTTATGCAAATCAGCCTTTTGGAGGTTTGCATGGGGGTGAGGGTGGGAGGCTGAAGGAAGGAGCACCAGTAGGCAGTCTGCAGGGAGGGCACCTGGGTGGGTGCTGCACCCATTGCACAAGGGGAGGTCCAAAATCACTTCAAACTCCCAACCAGACCAGGACTTAGTAAAGCACAACTTATTGAGGTAGTCGGTTGCCACTTTAGGTCTATTCCAGTGAATGAAAAAGACACCTTAATGTATTTCATTTACTCAGTGAAGGGGAGGTGCAGAGACAGGTGTTTGTGGGGAGGAGAGTGGGGCAAAGCAGACAGGGGACACAGAATCTTCTCAGAGGCTGATTCTGCTTATCGTACCAGCCACTCAGAGTGCCCCAACCAGACCTCCTTCAGGCCATCCCAGGCCCCTCTTCCAAGAAGCTCACAGAAGCTCTCCTCCTGGGGGTCCTGCCTTGGGCTCACCCTGTAACCAAGCAGGACCCTCTGTGGCCTTCCCAGGACAGACACCCTCCCCCATATCCTCTGCTGTAACTCCTCTCTGAAGTACCCAGATAATAGTATCTCATGCACATTTCCTGAGTTTTTCAGATGCTAAAATCCACCGCCAAATGGAAGAAATTAACTACTTGATGATCCTGAGCATGGCGCCCCCAGACCTACTGGACTAAGGACTGATAATGTTAACCACTCTGTTACCTCAACATCAACCAGAGAATTGTTCATGAGCTGATCACATACCCCGGCATGCTCCTCCCTCTCCTGGTCTTTAAAAATGCTTTGCAGGGCTTCCCTGGTGGCGCAGTGGTTGAGAGTCCGCCTGCCGATGCAGGGGACACGGGTTCGTGCCCCGGTCCAGGAAAGCTTTGAAAGCAGGAGGGATGCCCAAGGGGTCAGGCAGGATAAAGCTCTCTGCAGAGTGAGGAACAGGCAGGGCCGAGAGAGGGGGAAGGTCGCCCAGTGCCTGAGCAGGTACTGAGGCCTAAGCATGGAGATGGGGGCACACGCCCACACCCACTGACAATGCACCCACCCCCACCCCCAGGTCCTCCACAACACAGGCGGACCTTTTACTGCCGTGTCTCTCCTGGTCTCACAACAGTCCTCTTTCACAGCTAATTCCTATCAGAGACCTGGAGTTTAAACCTCATGCTTCAGCCCGGCCTTCCCCAGAGCCTTTCAGACCTCTCTGGGAAGGGCCAGGTAATTCCCAGGATAGGCTGTGCAGGGGTCAAGTTCAGCTCAGGGTTCTGGGTTTCACATCAGCATTTAGTCCCAATCACTGGCCTGCTTGGTTGCCTCTGAGGGCATGTCACTCCAAGATTCCTTCAATGTGATTTCAGTTCCTGGTGGGTGGGGGGGCGTCCCCTCTGATTCTTGATCCTGACATTGATCTCACAGTCCCACCTATCTCAGACCCCTTCTTACCTCTTCTAGCTTCCCCTCCAAGAGGTGTCAGGGGCCAGGGAAGGGGGTGCCTAGGTCAGCTCAAGGACAGATTCAGGATTAACAGCTTTTAGGGCATATTTGATAAGATTTGATTTCAGACCCCAGGGGCCTGAACACTCCCAGCAGGGGCTCCAGTAAGGCAAGTGAGGCATCTAGGGGGCAAAAGTTTAGGAGGCTCTCACCCTCAGCGTCCTGAAAGTGCAGGGTCAGCACGTAAGAGTGAGTGTCTCTTCAAAACAGTCTCTGACATAAATTGTACCAATCTTTTCTTAGGTCAGTCTCCCAGGCAATAGAAATAAAAACAAAAATAAACAAATGGGATCTAATCAAACTTACAAGCTTTTGCACAGCAAAGGAAACCATTAAAAAAGTGAAAAGACAACCTACGGAACAGGAGAAAATATTTGCAAATGATGCAACCGACAAAGGCTTAATCTCCAAAATATACAAACAGCTCATACAACTCAACAAAAACAAACAACCCAATCGAAAAATGGGCAGAAGACCTTAATAAACATTTCTCCAAAGAAGACATACAGATGGCCAGTAGGCACATGAAAAGATGCTCAACATCACTAATTATTAGAGAAACGCAAATCAAAACTACAATGAGGTACCACCTCACACCAGTCAGAATGGCCATCATTAAAATGTCTACAAATAACAGCTGCTGGAGAGGGTGTGGAGAAAAGGGAACCCTCCTACACTGTTGGTGGGGATGTAAGTTGGTACAGCCACTATGGAAAACAGTATAGAGATTCCTCATAAAACTAAAAATACAACTACCATATTATCCAGCAATCCCACTCCTGGGCACATACCTGGACGAAACTATAATTCAAAAAGATACATGCATCCCTATGTGCATAGCAGCACTATTTACAATAGCCAGGACATGGAAACAACCTAAAGGTCCATCTACAGATGAATGGATAAAGAAGATGTGGTACATATATACAATGCAATACTACTCAGCCATAAAAAGGAATGAAATAATGCCATTTGGCAGCAACATGGATGCAACTAGAGATTATCATACTAAGTGAAGTAAGTCAGAAAGAGAAAGACGAATACCATATGTTATTACTTATATGTGGAATCTCAAATCTAAAATATGGCACAAATGAACCTATCTACAAAACAGAAGTAGATTCACAGACATAGAGAACAGACTTGTGGTTGCCAAGGGGGACGGGAGAGGGAGGGATGGACTGGGAGTTTGGGGTTACTAGATACAAACAATTACATTTAGAATGGATAAACAGCAAGGTCCTACTGTATAGCATAGGGAACTATAGCCAATCTCCTGGGATAAACCATAATGGAAAAGAATATTAAAAAAAAGTATGTCTATATAATTGAGTCACTTTGCTGTACAGCAGAAACTAGCACAACATTGTAAATCAACTACACCTCAATTAAAAAAAAAGGGGGGGGGGAATTCCCTGGTGGTCCAGTGGTTAGGGCTAGGTGTTTCCACTGCCGGGGGCCAGTTTCTATTCCTGGTTGGGGAACTAAGACCTGGCAAGGCGTGTGGTGTGGCGCCCACCTCCCCCCCCAAAAATAGTATCTCTTATTATTATTATTATTGGTGTAGGCACTTTGCTGGCCTTACTTTAGCCCCAGATTAACAGCAGGGGAGAAGAATTGAGGAACCTGGTCCTTCTGCAGGCAGGCAGGCATGAAGCAACAGAGCTCCTTGCAGCCAGAACCCAGGAGTTCCAGGCTGGCTCCAAAAGGAGAGAGGAGCCACCACGCAAACACAGGCAAAATGTTATGCAAATCAGCCTTTTGGAGGTTTGCATGGGGGTGAGGGTGGGAGGCTGAAGGAAGGAGCACCAGTAGGCAGTCTGCAGGGAGGGCACCTGGGTGGGTGCTGCACCCATTGCACAAGGGGAGGTCCAAAATCACTTCAAACTCCCAACCAGACCAGGACTTAGTAAAGCACAACTTATTGAGGTAGTCGGTTGCCACTTTAGGTCTATTCCAGTGAATGAAAAAGACACCTTAATGTATTTCATTTACTCAGTGAAGGGGAGGTGCAGAGACAGGTGTTTGTGGGGAGGAGAGTGGGGCAAAGCAGACAGGGGACACAGAATCTTCTCAGAGGCTGATTCTGCTTATCGTACCAGCCACTCAGAGTGCCCCAACCAGACCTCCTTCAGGCCATCCCAGGCCCCTCTTCCAAGAAGCTCACAGAAGCTCTCCTCCTGGGGGTCCTGCCTTGGGCTCACCCTGTAACCAAGCAGGACCCTCTGTGGCCTTCCCAGGACAGACACCCTCCCCCATATCCTCTGCTGTAACTCCTCTCTGAAGTACCCAGATAATAGTATCTCATGCACATTTCCTGAGTTTTTCAGATGCTAAAATCCACCGCCAAATGGAAGAAATTAACTACTTGATGATCCTGAGCATGGCGCCCCCAGACCTACTGGACTAAGGACTGATAATGTTAACCACTCTGTTACCTCAACATCAACCAGAGAATTGTTCATGAGCTGATCACATACCCCGGCATGCTCCTCCCTCTCCTGGTCTTTAAAAATGCTTTGCAGGGCTTCCCTGGTGGCGCAGTGGTTGAGAGTCCGCCTGCCGATGCAACCGGGAGTTCAGGGGTTTTTTGAGCACAAGCCACCCATTCTCCTTGCAAGGCTCTGCAATCAATCTTTCTCTGCTTCAAACCCTGACATTTTGATTTGGTTTGTTTGGCCTCTGTGTGTTGGGCACACGAACTTGCGTTTGGTAACAACCCCATCAGTGGTTTAGCCTGAGGGATACTGGGGGACAGGACTGGGAGAAGATGGAAAGGAGAAGCTGTGTTGTCCTCTTCGTTTCCCTGACACGAAGTGCTGGCGAGTAATGTGAGCATGACTGGGGAAGGCATTCTAGTCCCCTGAACGTCACTTCCATTGGGAAGCCCTCCTTGACTTACCCTCCCCACCCTCCTCAGTACCTCCTGGGTCAGGAAGAGGGGCCTGGCTGAGTGAGACTTGGGAGATCCAGAGTTGTTTTGCTGATTGCTCTTAGGTGTCCTGCCTTCTCCATCAGACCATGTCACTCCAATCAGATGTGATGTCATCTCCCCATCCATCAGTGTCCCTTTCAGAGCAGCCCTGGGAGAGCTGGGCTGTGTCTGCCCGTGGATCTCCCTTAGGCTGAGCCCGGCTCCCCCACCTGTGGGGTCCCACAGAGGATCTTGTGAAGATACCCCATACACACACTCTCTCTCCCCAGTTCTCAAGACATCACTGGGGAAAGAAGAGGACAGGATTATAGAGAAGTGGCCCAGAGTCCCAGAAACCACCGGTCACACTGGGACACGTGTTCTGAGTGCAAGTCTCCCCCGGCCACCCCATATGTATATGAAACAATGAAGCTGTATTTATTACTTGCAAAAAGAAAGAAACAAAACTGTACTTGCTATGAAAGCACATAATCTGTGCAACGCAAGGGCTGATCTTACACAGAGTATGGAAAGCATTCTGTTCAGCAATTGGCTGACTTTCAGAAGCCAGACTGTTTGCAGACTGGCTGACTTTCAACCTTAAAGTTTAGGAATTGGTTGCCTTTCAGAAGCGGTAGCGCTGGGGAATAAGGCTGTTGCTGATTGGCTGGCTCTCAGAAGCGCGGTCACTGGAATGAGACCGCCACTGATTGGTTGGCTTTCAGGGTACTGCCGTAAGGCTGTCAATGGTTCTGCCAGGTTTAAAATGGATCTGTTCGTGGCTTAGGGCTTGGCCCCAGAAGTCTTTTCTTTTCTTGAATTTAGAGAATAGAAACGTTTTATTTTCACCTCCCCCCACACTCCTGACTTCTTCCCTCTCTGACCAGCCAAGCACAGATCATCTGTGCCCCAACTTTGTCCAGAAGTTAGTCTGCCCAGGCCTGGCCATTCATTCCTTCAACACCTCTTTCTCGGGTGCCCACAATGGGGACCAAAGCTCTAGAAAGCAGACCAGATCCCTTCCCTCCTGGGGCTGGATACACCCTCCTGAGCCCAGAGCTGGGCACCCAGAGGGTGTTTAAATATTTGTCGAGGGGAGGCATGGTCAGTTCTACCTCCCAGGCCTCCAGGGCAGGCAGAGGAGACCTTGTGGCTCCGGGTCTGGCTTCCACTAGCCCAGGAGGTGCGTCTGTGGAACCTCTGTCCAGTGCAGAGAGCCAGGTGGGGACCAATGGCTTGTTTCCCCCATATTATTTATAGACTCTGCTTTGTTCCAAAGAAGATTGGAACCTAAGCATTAAAAAGATTGGAATCTGTCAGTCTTCCTCACTAGACATCCCCTGCATGAGTGGTTGAATGAATGAATGAACGAATGAATGAAAGGCTGTAAGGGGATTGCATGGTGGATTTGGCAGAACTGGTATAAGCCATACCCTTCGGTTTTTTTGCTCCTGTAAAATCTAGCCTCAGCACTTGCCACTCCCCCTGTTCACAGCTTACTGGTTCCTCATGTCTGGGACCTAGTTTGAGTCCCTTATGGCCCAGCAGGGGTCTTAGTCCTCTTTGGGTGGTATTTTGGTCCTCACTCTGACTCTACTCCACCCAGAACTGGGGAGTTGAGGGTGTTCTGATGGTCTGGATTAGTTGGCTTTAACTCTTCTAGAAAATGGTGAGTACCTTTGGGAAAAAACAAACTACATTAATTTGGGTCCTAGGTCAGAAAAACAAGTTTATGTTTGGCTTTGGTCTGGGTTGGTTTTGGCCTTTGGCCACTGGTCAGGAGAGCAAGAGGGCAGGGAAGATTGTCTTGGCCCCAAAGCAGGAGAAGTGGGTCAAAGCCCAGCTCTAGCCAGAATCACATAAGGAACTGGGCCAGGCCTTCCCCTCGACTATTTATGTTAACACACATTTACTGAGGACCTGCCATGTACTAAGTATGGTGTGGGGCTCACATAGACTCTGCCCCAGCCCTCAGGGGGCTCAGAGTCTAGTGGGGAGACAGATAAGTGAGTAGGGCTTCCAGCGTAGAGTGATCGGGGAGTGAGCAGAGGGGCTGTCTGAGTGCAGTGGAGGCCCCAGATTCAGCTTAGGGTGAGAGGTGACATCGGAAAGATGTTATGGAAGCAGGACCGGCTACATAACCTGTATGGCCCCATGCAAAATGAAAATGCAAGGCCCCTTGCTCAGATTTTGAGATGGCGATGGCAGAGCATTAAACCAAGCACTGGGCCCTTCTCGGCACAGGGCCTGTGTGACCGCACACATCCTACACCCACAGTGCAGGCCTTACTTAGAGGAGGAGACACCTGGGCTGTGTCTGAAGCATGAGTGTGAGTGTGAGGGAGGGGATGGGGGTGCATCGCAGGCAAGGGTGCTATGCAGGCCATGAAACAGCCCTGTGTGTACAAGGACCTGGCAGTTCTGTGGAATTCCCAGAGCCTTATTTCCTCAGATCTGGGTCTTAATACCTATCCAGGAGCTGATGCAACCCAGACAAGGTTTTCCCAGGCCTCAGGGATTATATGAGGCTGCCAGCATCCTTTCTTGTCAGGGGATAGGGCTGGGAGTGGGGGGACACCATCATTTTAATCTGACATTATTGGGAGGTGTTTTTTGTTTGTTTTTTGGCTACGCTGCATGGCTTGCAGGATACTAGTTCCCCGACCAGGGATTGAACCCGGGCCCTCTTGGCAGTGAGAGCGCAGAGTCCTAACCACTGGACCGCCAGGGAATTCCCCTCATCTTTTCTTAAGAAATAGAAGTTACTTTTTGTAATGTATTTGGCAAATAAATAAACATACAAAAGTGAAGTGAGAAGCCTACATTGGTTTCCCTAAAAAAACTAAAAGTGGCTGCTCTGTGAACTCCCCAAATCTAGGCTCCATGGGGCTTGCCCTCTTGATGTCATATGTCCCTGGAGAAGCCATAAGTGACACACAGCCAGCCTTGCTGAGCGCCCAGCTGGACGAGGGGCGGACAAGTTCCAGGAGTTGGGATTCAGGAAGGACCGGCTGGAAGGCTCCTGCCCCACCAGTTCTCTAGTCTCTGCAGGGTAAGGCACCAGCTCAGGCCAGGAGCTGCTGAGAGGGCAGCCTTGAAAGCCAGCAGGGAGATAACAGGAGACGGAGAAACCAAAGCCTCCCCTGATAACCCACCAGGAAGCCAACACAGAACAAAACAGAGAGATAAGGGGCAGACTGCCTTTCTCAAGGCCAAACGGTTTTAAAAGACACTCCTTGGGGTGGACATCGGGTTTAAAGACTGGGCTGATAAAGAGATCCTTTGGTGGGAAGCTAAAGAGATAAATGAGTCTCCACCAGCTGGTTTGGTGACCTCCAACAGGACTGGGCTCCTGGATGGACGGCAGCTGGACGCCTCCAGCGCTCTGAGTTCCGGCCTCATCCCCCACGGTCAAGGCTGGGTTCTCCTATTTCAGGCTCCTCGGGCCTCCCGTTTTAGTCTAAAGTGGGTACAATTTTGTTTGGTTTTTAAACAAAGGTAGGTAGACTGTATGTCTAAGAAATGCTCAATCAAGTGTCTTTGAGCCAAAGAGGGCCTTGGAGGCCATGTGGTATGACAAAGGCCACCATGTGACCTTGGCTGCTACTGGTGTGCCTGTGCCCGGTGCCTGACTTTCTGTGAGCCCAGTGGGGCAGGGCTGGGGGAGGAACAAGAGACAGTAGATATAAAGTACTCAGCCAGTACTGCCCCTGCCTGGGCGCTGGGCTTTAGAAGGCCTCACTCTGGTCCTGCCCTCCCTGCTCCACTGGGACCCAGAGTAGAAGCCACACTCCATTCTAGACTACACTCTGGGTCCCCTGCCTACAAGGCCCCCAGCCCACTTTCCAGACCTGAGCCAGTTTCTGCCCACCTTAATCTTCCCGAGGGCTGGCCAATGGTGCTGTTGTGCAAGAGGACATAGGGAGAGTGTAGAGAGTTTGAACAGACGTTCTGGGGGTTCCAACACACATGACTCCTAGGCTACTCATGGTGCAGGATGGAGCCTGTGATAGAATATGTTCCAGTCACTCCTGTATTTCCAACCACCCAAACTTAGTGGTGTGAAACAGGAACCATCATTTTACTGTTATCTCTTACGGTTCTGGAGTTTGACCGGATTCGAGATGGACTGTTCTCTTTTCGGGTCTCTTATGTGGTGGCAGTCAGATGCCGGCTGTGGGCACTGCACCTCCGCCTATGCTGCTGTGCGCCTGGACTTCCTTGCGGCATAGCAGCTGGGGTCTAAGAACAAGAGTCATGAAAAGGATCAGGCAGAAGCTGTATCACCTTTCGTGATTTCTATAACTTTCGGTTACAGAAATCATATAGCATCGTTTCTGCTGCGGTCATAAGGCTGCCCAAATGAGATGGCAGGGCACACAGGCTCCACATCTTAATGGGACATGTGTCAAAGTACATTGTAAGAAGGTACTTGGATACATTGTGGTGGCCACCTCTGAAATATGCAACGTGCCCCCAAAGAGAAGGGAAGCCAGCCACGGGTAGGAGCCTCTGTATGTTCTCTTGCCCCAGGCCTGCAAGTGATACAGGCGGTGGCAGTCTTTTGTCACCCAGGTTCCTCTGATCTAGGTGTCCACACCTGTGGGAAGCCATTCTGCTTAAACCAGAAGGTGTCCAGCCCGGATCCCATAGCCAGTCTCCCTGACCTTGTGAGTCCAACAGCAGCAGCTAGGGTACAGGCCTCAGAGGGGAGGAATGATTGAATTATTCCCAAGAGTTCTTTCTGGCATAAGACTCACCAGGAAACCCCACCCTTTCCCCTCCAGGAGCAGAGGGAGGGAGAATCTGCCACCTGGCCATGAGGTCTCCTATCCCGATGGAGAGCCCAAAGCCCTAAGTTCTAGGCCTCAGTCACTCTGTGATCTTGGACAACTCACTTGTCTTCCAGCCTCACTCTCTCCTCCCCTGTGAATCGGGCTGGCGGGCTGGGCTGGCCCTAAAGCCTCTGCCCACTCCTCCACACCCAGCAACAGTGATCACCTGCTCACACAAGTCCCAGCTCTCCCGTTACCTCCTTAGGAGAACACATCACCCCTTCCAGAATATACCCATCCCTGGCTCCATGGGGGCAAACCTGCTCTGATTTTGATCACAGCTATTTTCCAGATCAGTGCCCAACAACAGGATATGTTTGCTGCGTCTGACTTCACACAGCCTCTCCTAGGGACTGGCCCATGGCTGGGGCCGCCTCATCCAAATCTCTCCCTCTGTTGTCTTCTTCTCAGAGAGGAACCCTGGGCTGGAGGAGAGGGCAGATTTGCACCATTCAATCGGGTGGTTCAGCAGCACGCATTTTCATGCAGCCCAGCAGGAGGGAAAGGCATCTTCAGCTTAATATGGTGGGGGCTGTACTCTCAGCAGGGAAAAGGGTCAAGGTCAGGTTAATGAGGAAAATCAGGGCCTCATGCAAGCTAGAGGGTGCATCCCCCACTCTGTGATCTCCAGGAGGAAGAAGTCCAGCAGGGAGAAGAGTTTGCCCTCAGGTCCTTAAAGGGAGAAAATGCAAGCAGCTGGGGCTGGTGGAGAGCAATGGGCTGAGAGGGAGGACCCATCACCACCCCCAACCTCAGAGCAGAACCCGCCTGCCAGGGAAATCATACACACCCAGGGGGCCGTCTGGGAGGTAGAGCTGGGTTTCAGTGCTCTGTGGGGAGCGGTGGTCAGTCTTATGGGGGGAGAGTTTGCAGAGACACCAGTCCTGGAAGGTTAGAGAGAGGACTGATGGGACTGTGGGGAGAAGAGGTGGCTTAAGAAAATAGGTTGTGGGCTTCCCTGGTGGTGCAGTGGATAAGAATCCACCTGCCAATGCAGGGGATGCAAGTTCGATCCCTGGTCTGGGAAGATACCACATGCTAAGGAGTAACTAAGCCTGTGTGCCACAACTACTGAGCCTGTGCTGTAGAGCCCACAAGCCACAACTACTGAGCCTGTGTGCCACAACTACTGAAGCCTGCAGGCCTAGAGCCTGTGCTCCACAAGAGAAGCCACCGCAATGAGAAGCCCGTGCACCGCAACGAAAAGTAGCCCCCGCTCGCCAAAACTAGAGAAAGCCTGCGCATAGCAATGAAGACCCAACACAGCCAAAAATAAATAAATAAAAGAAAAAAAAGGAGGTTGTGACCAAGCTGAAATGGAGAGCCCCCCCCCACCCCTTTACAGGAAGAGACCTGCCCTTACCCCTAGTATCCATCCCAGCCCACGGTTTGCCTCTGTCCCCTGTGTCTGGGCAGTTTTGGAACTGAAAGTATTCATTTCAGTAAGCTGTTTAAGCTTCCCATGGAGGCGGCAAGGACTAACAAAGACAGAGGTGACATTGTTTATAAAAAGGGGTTTACCTTGCGTGGGGTGCTGAAGAGTAATGGCTTGCCTAAGGTTGCCAGATCGAGCAAATAAAAATACAGGACTCCTGTTACCGAAGGCAAGTTGGTGTGCTCGACACACAATGAGGCCAAACAAACCAAAAAGTTGGAAGAGCCAAGAAAGGTTTGTTGCAGGGCCAAGCAAGGGGGACAGGGGGCTTGTGCTCAGAACCCGACGAAGTCCCTGATGGTTTTCAGGGAGAAGTATTTATAGGCAAAATTTGGGGGTGGGGCTGCAGGGTGTGGCATTCTTCAGATTGGTTGCTGGTGAGGTAACAGGGTGGTTTTCCAGGAATCTTGTGCTCAGCCTGAAGTTACCATCGTCCACCTGGGTGGGGGCCTTAGTCCCTGTAGAAGATCAAAGATTTTGTTATGTATATTCCTTGAGCAGGAACCGGGATCCTGCTTTAATAGCTGCACTATAGTTTCTTGATTGTTCCTCCTTTGTTTCTGCATTCCCTTACTTCCCTGATTAGCAACTGTTTAAATCTGTTCCCTGGAACTCAGGGAAATCTAGGAGGCTGGAGCCTTTATCCTGCAAATAAGGAACAAAGAGTGAGGGTGGGGGGCAGATCACAGAAAGGCTTTTGTGCCCAGGAGGGCCCCACAGGGTCCTGCTCGGTTACAATAATACTAAGACATTATTTACCCTTTTCATTATGTTATCATTTGACTGATCACTCAAAAGAATGGTGGGTAAATCTGTTAATGCCTTAGCACAAATTAAAGCAGTGGCACATGAAGGGATCAGGATATGCCACCCCAAAGTATACCATTTTGGCATAAGGGTTATTGTGACCTGAAGGCAACTGAGAATCAACAGATGCAGGAAGAGTTCTTTATCCTCGCTTTATCTACCTAAAAGTAGGGCATTGATTTCCCTTTGCAGAGGTGTTTCCCTCAGTACCAGGAAGAGAGGAGAGACTCATCACTGGAGATGAAGAGTGAACACAAAGATGAGTCTATGTAGACAGACCTTACTAGAATAACCCTTATCTTCCATCAGTTCCTTCATATATTTCCTAGCCACTTTCCCATGGTTTACTACTCCTCAAAGCCCAAACCCCCTTTCCTTTGTTAGAATGATATATAAGCCCTCAACCCTAATAACTTCTTTGAGGTTCAGTTCTTTTCTGTAAACTCCCATACATGTAAATATTAATAAAAATTGTATGCTTTTTCTCCTGTAAATCTGTCTTTTGTTTGTTTAATCCACAGGCCCCCAGATTCTGAACCTAAGAGGGTAGAGGAAAAGTTTTTCCTCCCCACCACACCAAACTATACTGGTAGTCATTGTAAGCTTCATTGCTGTGTATTTGTCATATGAATGCCCTTGATGGAGCAGTAAAAAATATTAATTTTATTAAATCTCAATCTGTGAGTAGTACATGTCTGTCTTTTTAATATTCTGTGTGAGAAAGGGGAAAGTATGCATGAAGCACTTCAACATCCAAAGTATGTTGGTGGTCTCAAGGAAACGCACTTGTGTGATTCTTTGAGTTGCCAGCCAAACTAGCTCTTTTCATGGAATACCATTTTTACTTGAAAAAAAGAGTGACAAACATTGATGATTCAGACTCTGATAATTTGACAGACATTTTCTTGAAAATGAATGTAGTGAACCTGTCACTTCATGGAAAAGGATGGACACTATTTGTTGCTTACAGTAAAATTTGAACTTTCAAGCAAAAGTTAGAATTTTGGAAAACTTGTATTCATCACTGTGAGCTTCACAGCTTCCTACTGCGATACTGAAACCAAGCAGGACCCTGTGGGGCACCTGGGCATGGAAGTCTTTCAAACAGTTGCTAATCAGGGAAGGGAGGGGATGAAGAGACAAGGGAGGATCAGCCAAGAAACAGTAGTGCAGCCTTGGGGCAGGGTCCTGTTTCTGCTTCAAGGGTTATACATAACCATGTTTTTGAGTGCTTTTTTTTTTTATCATTTAAAGCTACATTTAACTCTTGTACAACCATCTTTGTATTTTTGGATTATTTTCTATTTTTTGTTTTTTGAATTTTATTTAATTTTTTTTTTACACAGCAGGTTCTTATTAGTTATCCATTTTATATATATTGGTGTATATATGTCAATCCCAATCTCCCAATTCATCACACCACCACCCCACCTCTTTGAGCTCTTTACAGAACTAAAACCCCGAACAAATGGAAAATGTTAGCATTCTTCATTCTGGAGAAGATCATAGTTTAATAACCTTGAGAACTTCATCAAGAGACTACTTGAGGCCAGATTAAAGGAACCAGAGGAGCTCATTAGAAGGAGACCACCTGAGGCCAGATTAAATGAGTGCAGACCCTGAACACAGCCTAATCCTTATCAGCAGCCTGCCCTTGAACCATTGCTATAAAACTCCTCACCAAATCCTCCTAGGCTGGGACACACAGTTTTGAGGGACACACGCCTGCTGTGTCCCCCTTTGCCTGGCAAAGCAATGAAGTTATCCTTTTCTACATCACCCAAATCTCTGTCTCCAAGATTCGATTCAGCACAGAGGCCGAGTTTTTGGCATCAAAACTGGGATATAATAAGAAATATGTATTTGGTTTTCCTCCATTTATTTGCACAGAGCTCCTATAACCCTTGGAAGTTCCAGAGTCATAGGGGTGAGAGAAGGTCTTTTGTTATTCATCATAAGCCCCTTTCAACCACACCTGAATTTATGCTAATAAGATGACTTTTGAAGGATGTTGGGCTAGTTGCCAGAGGAACTAATCATAAGATTAGAGGGGATTGTGAAACCATGCAACTCAGATTGGGACTTGAACCCACGTGCTTGGACTTGAAGCAAGCCAAAACCCAGATTGGGACTTGAACTCATGTTCTTTTTCTTTTTTTGGCTGCACCACGCAGGATGTGGGATCTTAGCTCCCTGACCATGGATTGAACCTGCACCTCCTGCATTGGAAGCATGGATTCTCAACCACTGGACCACTATGGAAGTTTCGAACCCACCTTCTTTTAACTGAGATCACACACCTAGTCTCAGGACTTAATGAAGCTCAGGTTCTTGATGTCTCACCACAGAAAGAATTCAGTGAGAGACAAAGTGATAGGTAAGAAGTGGATTTAGAGAGAAACACACTCCACAGACAGAGTGTGGGCCATCTCAGAAGGCGAGAGCAGCGCTAGGGTATATGGGGTTGTCAGTTTTTATAGGGTGGGTAATTTCATAGGCTAATGAGTGGGAGGAGTATTCCAGCTATTTTGGGGAAAAGGTGGGGATTTCCAGAAATTGGGCCACCACCCACTTTTTGAGCTTTGGTGGTCAGGGAGACTAGAGAGGAGTGGGGCTCCTAGCAATACTCCTGAGGCTGGCCTGGCCTCACTCCTCGCTCTGATTGAATCTGCAGGGCTGGGCACTTCCTGCTCTTTCCCACCAGGAGCCTGGAGGACGAGGGCGAAGATGGCAGGGCTGAGGCCACTTGGTGCCCACTGCCTTTGATCAGCCTGTGGTCCCTTCCCCCTCCCAGGGCACTCCTCTCAGGGGTTGGGGTGACCAGAGACTTGCTGCACCCAAGTTACCGTTAGCCTCTAGGGCCAAGATGACTCTACTAAGTAGAGCTCACCCCACTCTCTCCAAGGAAGCTCTTGGCTCCAAGAAACAGAGACTTCACCTGTGTTTGCTTCCCTTCCTCAGGCTGTTTTGCCCTGATCCCTGGTGGCCGCTGAGGCTGCAGCTCTGAATTGAATGTCCTGACCTAGAATGCCTTGGCTGCTCCAATGACTTAAGAACCATATGTGAGTCCTGGCTCTCACCTTGAGCAAGTTACTCTACCTCCCTGGGCCTCAATTTTTCCAGCTGTATAATAGGGAGGGTAGTATCAACTCCTGGCTGGCCTCAGAACTGTCATGGTGCTGGTGGGTGTGTCACTTAGCTTATGCTAATGTATTACAATGAGCACATAATGAGGCGCAAGTTCCACTGGAAGTCAAATCTTCCACCATTTGGATCTAGTTAGTTCTAACCAGTTTTTGTCATGTCCTGTGGCTATGTCATTCTTTTAAAGGTTGTGCCCCGCCCCCTTCCCTCCTGTTTCAGTTGGATCTTTTGGTCCATCTTACCTCTGGGGAGGAGAGCAGGACTTGAGGCTGACTTAATCATCAATGTTCAGTGATGTAATAAATCTTGCCCCTGTAATGAAGCCTTCATAAAAACCCTTAACCAAAGGGATTTGGAGAGCTTCTGGGTTGGTAAAAATATCCATGTGGATGGAACTCCTGCACTCAGGATCCTTCCAGATTTTGCTTTATGTACGTCTTTATCTGGCTTTTCATCTCTGTCCTTTATTTTATCCTTTATAACAAACCGGTAAATTTAAGTGTTTCCTTGAGTTCTGTGAGCCATTATAGCAAATTATCTAAAAGGGGGTTGTGGGAACCCCAGGCTTAATAACTGATTAGTTGTCAGTACAAGTGACAACTTGGGACTTGTGGCTGGCATCTGAAGTGGTGGCGGTCTGTGGGACTGAGCCCTTAACCTGGGGGTCTGCTGTAAGTCCAAGCAGTTAGTGTCAGTAGTTAGTGTCAGTTGGTGTCTAGAAAACTGGTTGATGTAGAAAAAAAAAATCCATACATTGGGTATCATAAGTGTTGTGAAAAACAGTTTTTTCTTTTACTGGTACTTAAAGACTTTTCTGATGAGATTAGTAGTGATAGTAACAAATGTGATTTTTCAATATTGTATAATTAAATGTGTCAAAATTTGGAAGATCTGTATAACTCAATCAGTATTTTCCAAATGACAAACGTATGATGTTACAAAGTCATGCACATATAAAAGATTCATTCAAAGTGCAAGACAGGACAATAGATTTTAAGGTAACAGAGTATGAAAAATGTTCTTGCTATGGTTTCAGATTTACATTGCAACTAACCTTTAAGAAAATGCCACTTGTGGAATTTTGATGTGCTATCAGAAAAGAATATCCACAAAAGGCTGTTAGAAGGTTCCTCCTTTTTCTAGCTATATATCTTTGTGACACTGAGTTTTCTTCACTTACTTCAACCAAAAAAATGCATTGCAATAGAGTGAATGCAGAAGCAGATATGAGAATCAAGCTGTTTTCTATTAAGCCAGGGATTAAAGAGGCCCTCAAAAAATGCAAAACAAAGCCATTCTTCTCACTAAATTTTTTTGTTTTGGAAAAACTAGTTTATTTTCATAAAAATATTTTCTTTACATTAATATATAATTGGTTTATTATAGTTATTTTTAAATGAATTAATATATAAAGATTTAAAATTTTTCTTAGTCTTAATTTCTAATAGCCCTCATTAATAAAAGTGCTTTGGGGTCCTCAATAATTTTGAGTATAAAAGGGTCCAAAATTAAAAAGTCTGAGAACCGCTGCAAAACAGAGTGAATGTCTTCATCTCACTCCTGAATCTCAGCCTACTGTTTGCTTCTCTCCAAAGACCACTGCTGTGGACAATGTCTTACCTATCCTTCCCTACATTCTCTGTCTTTATACCCAAAAGGTACTCAATATTCTGCACCTGGATCTTCTCAGTAGCAAAATAATGGACCACAGGAACTAGTCTATATCAGTATATATACAGTAACTATGTTCTTTTTTTTTTTTTGCGGTACGCGGGCCTCTCACTGTTGTGGCCTCTCCCGTTGCAAAGCACAGGCTCCGGACGCGCAGGCCCAGCGGCCATGGCTCACGGGCCCAGCCGCTCCGCGGCATGTGGGATCCTCCCGGACCAGGGCACGAACCTGTATCCCCTGCATCAGCAGGCGGACTCTCAACCACTGCGCCACCAGGGAAGCCCGCTATGTTCTTTTTAATGGCTGCATTATATGCCTATTATAAGAATGTAATGTAATCAATTAAACCGTTCCTCTGTTGCTGAACATTTCGGATTGTTTCTAATTTTTATTTTATTTTTTAAATAATTAAAACAGTGATGCAATGAACATCCTTGGAAAAGTTTTAAACAGGGAAGTGATACGATCAGATTCACCTGTTTAAAAAATCATGCAAACTGCTGAAATCTGAAGTAGACTGGTGGATTGTATCAATGCCAATTTCCAGGGTGTAGTTATTATTACTATTACAAGATATCATCATTGGTGAAAGCTAGGGGATGGGAACCAAATGAAGGGAATCTCTCTATTATTTCTTATAACTGCATGTGACTACAATTATTACAAAATAAAAAGTTTAATTTAAAAAGAACCCTGACACCCATTAGGATGGATGCTATCAAAAACAAACAAACAGCGCTTCCCTGGTGGCGCAGTGGTTGAGAGTCCGCCTGCCGATGCAGGGGACACGGGTTCGTGCCCCGGTCCAGGAAGATCCCACATGCCGCGGAGCGGCTAGGCCTGTGAGCCATGGCCGCTGAGTCTGTGCATCTGGAGCCTGTGCTCCGCAACGGGAGAGGCCACAACAGTGAGACGCCCGCGTACCGCAAAACAAACAAACAAACAACGAAACAAAACAGAAAATAACAAGTGTTGGTGAGGATGCAAAGAAATTGGAACTTTTGTGCACTGCTTGTAGGAATGTAAAATGGTACAGCCATGGTGGGAAACAGTATAGAAGTTACTCAAAAAATTAAAAATAGAATTACCATATTCCCCTTCTGGGTATGTACTAAAAAGAATTTAAAGCAGGGTCTCAAAGAGATATTTGTATGTCCATGTTCATAGCAGCATTATTTAAAATAGCTAAAACATGGAAGCAATTCAAGTGTCCATCAACAGGTGAATGGATAAGCAAAATGTGGTATATATATCCAAAGGAATGTTACTCAGCCTTAAAAAAGAGAGAAATTCTGACATCCTACAACTTGGATGAGCTATGCTAAGTGAAATAGGCCAGTCACAAAAAGTCAAATACTATGTGATTCCACTTATATGAGGTTTCTAGAGTAGTCAAATTAATAGAAACAGAAAAAATTGTGGTTGCCAGGGACTGGGTGGGGGGTAGGAAATGGGGAGTTGTTGTTTAATGGGTTTTGCAAGCTGAAATTTTGGAGACTGGTAGCACAACAACGTAAATACACTTAACACTACTGAGCTGTATACTTGGAAATGGTTAAGTTGGTCAGTTTTATGTTATGTGTTTTTTACCACAATTAGGAAAAAAAAACTGGAGGAGGACTACTGAGAAAACAATCACTCTGGCTGCAGCAAGGTTTGGAACGGCCAGACAAGAGGCAGGCAGGGCTCCTAGCAGAATGTTCCTATTGTCTAATGCTAGGGCTTGAACCAAGCAAGTGGCATGGAGCTGAAGCGGCTGTGATAATTGAATTATTGGTCCAAATCTTTGCTCCCTGTAAATGAATTCTCCATCCATACCCTTGTCATAGTGGGCAGAGAATACTTTCCCACCTTTTGACTTTGTGTTTGGCTATATGACTTGCTTTGGCCATTAGGAAGTTTGTGAATCTGACAAGAGAAGCTTTGAAATATGATTGCTCACAGGACATGTCCTCTTGTGCTGCAGTAATCTGTCATGATAAAAACATTCCCCGGACAACCGCTGCTCCTTCAGTCTGGGTCCTGGAATAAGTGTCCAGGAACAGACCATATGCCCTGGGTAGCCACTGGTCCAAGGAGAAAGAGAGACATGTAGAGCACACCTGAAATCAACCTGGTTTGGAGCCTGAAGCTAGATGATTCAAGGTACAGCTGACTCACAGACCCATGAGCATGACAATGTGTGGTTATTATTTTAAGCTTCTGAGTGGTTTTTGTTTTGTTTTGTTTTTGGTATAGCACAAGTAATCATTTTATAATGGCACTTTAGGTACACCTTGAACTTTATACAGTGTTGTATGTCAATTATATCTCAATAAAGCTAGAAAAAAAATAATGGCATTTAGCAGGCTTTTATAAACTCAACCATCATTTTGCTGACAGCAAAGCTTACCATCAAGCAACATTCAACCCCCAAACACAGAAGACATTCCAAAGGCAGTCAGGAGAGTGCTGACATGGTTCAAGTTCATGTACAGACTGCTAGTGAAAGCACAGAGTAAAGAATCCCAGGAGATCATTTCACAGATGGGAGTATAGAAGACTAAGACCTTAGCTATAGTTCATACCAGGGTGTTGGTATAATTGCTGTAGGAAAATACAATCAATATCTCTTAGCATAATCTTTCTGGAGTGACTTGAGTCTGGGAATTGAAATGAATATATTCTTACTGGTTGGGATTATTTGGTTAAGATGCTATTTGGAATAAACATTATCCTGTGATAATGAATCACTGGTCCTTGCAGGATGGAAGGGGCCCAGAATAGTTAACTTGCCCCCAGGTTAACTTGCCACCAAGGAGGCAATTGGTCTTCTGGAGAAATGGTATTAAATGGGGGACTGGTGTTCATCTCTGTTGCTGGCAGTTGGGACACTCGTTAGCAACAGTAGCTAAGTCAGCCTTGGTTAGTGGGAACCTACACTGTTTGTTGGGTTCATGCATGGCCTCCATCCCTCTGACTGTGGCTACTTCCTTCATGTGTCCATTGTGACAGCACCAGAGTGACCAATGACTGAAGCTGGCTGATGTCAGATGGCCAAGTCATCTTGGTGTCTAGTACCTTTTCCATGGTGAATAAGCTTCTGAGTTTTGGGGGGTCATTTATTACACAGCCACATTTTAGCTCTTAACAGACTAATATAGAGGCATTAAAAACTTATTATGGAAAATTTCGGACATATAAAAGTAGGGGAAATAGTATGATGAACCTCTGGGTACCTGTGTGTCATATGGCCAATCTTGTTTCACCTATACCTTGCCCACTCCTCCCTCAACTCCTGGATTATCTTGAAGCAAGCTCAAGAGATCATATTATTTCATCTGTAAATATTTCAGTATGTAGCTCCAAAAGATAAGGAATTAAAGTAAGACAATACATTATACAAAAAATCATTAATAATTCATTAAC
The DNA here is from genome assembly GCF_003031525.2 of Neophocaena asiaeorientalis asiaeorientalis. Classification (NCBI taxonomy): domain Eukaryota; kingdom Metazoa; phylum Chordata; class Mammalia; order Artiodactyla; family Phocoenidae; genus Neophocaena; species Neophocaena asiaeorientalis. Next base: position 1,591,325 of record NW_020174938.1, read on the forward strand.
AGATACAGCAATCCAGTCAGCGTTTATATTTCTTTGATTATCTTATAATTTTCTTCTCTTTCATTTTCTTTTTTATTTTTATTTTATTTTTAAAATTAATTAATTAATTTAGTTATTTATGGTTGTGTTGGGTCTTCGTTGCTGCGCGCGGGCTTTCTCTAGTTGCGGCGAGCAGGGGCTACTCTTCGTTTTGGTGTGTGGGCTTCTCACTGCAGTGGCTTCTCTTGCTGCAGAGCACGGGCTCTAGGTGCATGGGCTTCAATAGTTGTGGCACACTGGCTTAGTAGTTGCGGCTTGTGGGCTTAGTTGCTCCGCGGCATGTGGGATCTTCCTGGACCAGGGCTCGAACCCGTGTCTCCTAGCATTGGCAGGCAGACTCCTAACCACTGTGCCGCCAGGGAAGTCCTTTGTAACACTGTTTCGTGAAAGAAATTGGATCATTCATCATTGTAGTTTGCCACAGTCTGGACTTGGCTGATTTCATCCCTGTGGTACCATTTAGTATGTTCTTTTGTCTTCTGTATTTTCTGTAAATTGAGCAAATTCAGATTCAACTTTTTTTTTTTTTTTTTAAGGACTGCTTCTTAGGTGGTGATGTGTGCTTCCATCAGGAGCACCTAATCTCTGGTTGGCTCTCTTTTTGTGACATTTGCAGCCATTGATGTTCATTGCCTGGATTCATGAGGGGCTGTGATATTTTCACATCATTTATTCTTCTTTTATTAGCAGGCATACTTCTACAAAGTGACACTTCCCCTCATAGATTATTTACTTACCCTGAGGGAGAGATCATATATAAAAGACAGGCTAAATATTTGATGCTTTCCTTTTATTTACCGGTTGCCTAGCAGCCTCCTAAAGGGACAAATGAGTTACTTTTAAAAATGCATATGAATCAGTGGATTTAAACATGTTTGATGGGTGTCAATCAGTCTATTGCAGTTATTATTCTTACTGATGCTCAAGTAATCCTTCCTTTGGCTCGTGGAAGTGTATTCAGGTTGGCTCCTGTGTTTTGTTTTGTTTTGTTTTGTTTTAGACCGGGCCGTGTGGCATGCAGGATCTTAGCTCCTGAACCAGGGGTCGAACCTGTTTCCCCTGCATTGGGAGCTGGAGCCCTAACCACTGGCCCGCCAAGGAAATCCCAGCTCCTATGTTCTTTTTTTTTTTTTTTTTTTTTTGGTGCCGGGGCCCACCACCAGGGAAGCCCTCCTATGTTCTTTTGACACAATCCTGGTAGTGTTTCACAGATCCTTATGACATGACAAGATGTGAGTTATCTACTTTTCAGAAGCACTCTTGCATCGGCAGTGCTTGATGACTGATTGCATGTCAGTGGCAGCGGGAGGCAGACTCACTCCTACTTTTGTTTGTTTGCTTGTGTTGGCTGCACCACATAGTTTGCGGGATCTTAGTTCCCTGACCAGGGATTGAACCCAGGCCCATGGCAGTGAAAGCATAGAGTCCTAACCACTAGACCGCCAGGGAATTCCCTCACTCCCAGTTTTATGACTTGCAAAGCTATGTGGAGAGTGGTGTCACTCGCTGCTTGAGAAGAAGGAGCAGGTTTGGGGTCAAGGTTGAGGCTGAGACACCTGGGGCAGAGGCATGCTCTGTGGCTCTGCAGCTCTGCTTTCTACCCTTCCATCTCATCCTGTTTTAGTCACACATTTATCAACCCATCCTTGATAAAATGCCAGGTCTGTGGGGGCCATGAGAGAAGTGATTCTTGCCCCTGAGAGCTCCAGGTCCAGATGCAGAGACAAGCTTCTTTCTCCTGAAATAACAAGGGCTGGGGGCGGGAGACCAGATTGGTCAGAGAAGACTCAGAGGGCACTGTGGGGAGGACAGACATCTCCGGCCATCCCTCAGGGCCTTGGGGACTTGAGTACTACAGCCCTAGCACACAGGAAGGGCAATGGCCATCACTGCAGACGCCATGGGGTGGCTGAAGACAATGGTACTCCAAGGCCCCAGCCAGCTGCAATCTTCCACATGGCCCATGGCACAAGTCAGCACAGCCAGGCAGGGCAGCCACGAGGGGTCACTTTCCTCCCCTGGTGTCTGGGCATGAGAAAGCACTGGTCTTCTCCAAACATGGCTTGGGCTCCAAAGAGGGATGTGTGTCTTGTTGCAGTGTGCTCAGCTTGGTTACATAACCCTCCCAGCCGCTGACATATACACACACTTGTGCATTCACTCGTGGTACACAAAGCACATGAGTTCAAATTAATAAACTTGCCTCACATGTACAGTCACGCACAGCCACCGACTGCCACATACACATACAGAGGAAGTGCAGAAGAGGAGAGCTGGCCCTGTTCAGAGTGTGAGAAGACTGTGTTTGAATCTGGCTCCTTCACTAGGCCCGTGGTCTGTGGACCTCAGCTTACTGATCTGTAAAACAAGATGCTGGCCTTAATGTCCCTGCCCCCGAGGTCCTTGCTCATGCTGACCATCTGGTTCTATGGTTTTCAACGTACATATGCATTCCTAGGAACTCTGGGGACCCCCCAACCAAGCCAGAGGATTACCCCAGAGATGCTCTAATTTCCCTAGAATATTTAAGTGTGCTGTCCCCCCATCACAAAGGCACATTTTAGCCAGAAGGAGCCCTACACCTTCTGACTCCCCAAGCCCTCAGGCTGAACCTTGCTTTTTCCCTGAGTACATCAACCCGAGGAGAGTGAAATGCTCACCAGGTGGGCCCCCAGCTGGGTTGGAGGGGCAGCTGGCTCTAGCTCTGTACCTGCTCCCTGGGCCTGGATTCCCCCCACCCACTTCCTCAGAGCTCCAGCAGTGACAGTAACCAGTCTGTAA
>NW_020174938.1:1594258-1633036 GCF_003031525.2 Neophocaena asiaeorientalis asiaeorientalis
GGAATTTGCCAGCCTTTGAAGGCCTATGGGTCCCTGGTAGGTTTCCTGGGTGGATAGGAAAGCTCTGTGTGTGCCTCCTGGCTCCCTCAAGCTCAGTTTGCTCACTCCCAGGCAGCTGCCAAGGGACCCTGAAGCTTAAGGGATCCTCTAGGTTGAATGTAGGTTTTCGGAGAAGTCCTGTGGGGAGAAGGGAAGACTTTTCCACAGAAAGGCAAACTATGTAGTGAAACTGGGGAAGCTCTGAACTAAATCAACAACTTATACACTATGTGGCTTTGGGCAACCTCTAGGCCTCAGTTTACTCATCTATAAAATGGGAACCAAAGTGACTATCCTAGTACTGTCTGAAGGATTCACTGAGAAACTGCCTATAAAGCACTCAGCATGGTGTCTGGCATATAGTAAGTGTTCAAAATCTAGTAGCTGTTGTTATTATTATTATTGACTGAACTGTCTTTCAAAAAAGGGCACAAAGGTAGGTTCTAGGAACTCCAGAAAGGGATACTTGATTTCCATATTCAACAAACTTTGAAAGGAATATTAAAGTATATTATAAGCATTTTGAAAATAATGACTTTTATTTCTGTATCTGGCAATATGCAGACAAATTGAGTAGTGAAATCCCTCTCTAAAAATGCTGAATATCGAAAATGTGCATGTTAAACCATAGATGAACTAGTGTTAAGTAAGAGAAACAGGCTGAAGCCAGAATAACAAGAGAGCATGATCCTAGCAGGGTAAGCCTAAACTAGAGCAGGTGCTCCCCGAGGGACTGGGCTGTAGATAGACCTCCTGGGCACCACGTCAGTACTTCTGACCCCCACTCTGATTCTAGCCACTGCAGAGGTGACCATTTTCATGTGGACCTCGACCAGCCTCATGTAGGTGTCACTTCATCTTGGGCACTTGTGATCTACCTCTCGTTCCTGTTTGAGACTATTTGACTCTGCAGGGTAGGAGACCTTGGGAATCTCTTGGACCTTCATACATGTGCAACCCCTAAGTTCAGAGGACTTAATATCTGTAGGGCCACTCTTGATCAGTGGGGGACAGGAGCAAATAATAAATGCTTCTCCCTTTAGTCTCCATGTCACAAGGCTCCTCAGAAGATCCTGTGAGAATCAAGAACATATCAGAGGTCCCCTTGATAAGGCGATCTTGTACTGGCTTTTGTTTCTTTGTTTCACTTTTCCCAACCCTCACTCCTGTTCCCTAGGGTCAAATTAACTGCATGCAAGTTTTGTCTGAAGCTCTGCCTTAGGAGAAACAAAACAGCAGGAAAGAGAAAGAAAAGGTCTTAAGTCTGGGCCTGGGAAGGAGGTTATCAAAGACCCCTCCCCTCCCCCCAATTTGGAACTTCTCAAAAGTCAATGCTCTAGGGGAGAAACAGGGGGGTAAATACCAACTCACCCACAGAAGACTTTCCCATATTCGCTTAGCTCTGGGTGGAGCAGGAACACAGGGGATTAAAAAAAAGTCCACTAGGATTCCTGATATAAAACAACATTCATGGGCTTCCCTGGTGGCGCAGTGGTTGAGAGTCCGCCTGCCGATGCAGGGGACACGGGTTCGTACCCCGGTCCTGGAAGATCCCACATGCCGCGGAGCGGCTAGGCCCATGAGCAATGGCCGCTGAGCCTGCGCGTCCGGAGCCTGTGCTCCGCAACGGGAGAGGCCACAACAGTGAGAGGCCCGCGTACCGCAAAAAAAACAAAAACAAACAAACAAAAAAAACCCATTCATGTGGAGGGAAGCCCTAAATCATATTCTTTGTGAGACTGGAAAAACTCCAAGCCAAAAATATATTTAAAAGTTGTTCTGGGGCTTCCCTGATGGCGCAGTGGTTAAGAATCCACCTGCCAATGCAAGGGACATGGGTCCGAGCCGTGATCCAGGAAGATCCCACATGCTGCGGAGCAACTAAGCCCGTTTGCCACAACTATTGAGTCTGTGCTCTAGAGCCCACAAGCCACAACTACTGAGCCTGTGTGCCACAACTACTGAAGCCTGCACACCTAGAGCCTGTGCTCTGCAACAAGAGAAGCCACCACAATGAGAGGCCCACACACCATAACGAAGAGTAGCCCCCACTCGCCGCAACTAGAGAAAAGCCCACACGCAACGAAGACCCAACGCAGCCAAAAATAAAATAAATAAATTTATGAAAAAAGAAAAGAGAGTATAGTATTGACAAAAGGGTTGATACATATGTCAGTGGAGCTGTTAGTAATTAAACAAGGAGGCCTTCAGACTGAGGTGGCTCTAATGTGTTGTAAGCAAACCAAAACCTAATCCAGAGTAAATTCCTGTAAATGTCCCAAGGTTAAGAAATTGAAACTGAAGAACAACGAATCACAAACAGTCAACTAGGCTTTTCCAAATAAGGCAACTGCTTAAGGTATAGCAAATCAAATAATTTCCTTGCTTTGCTTCCATGTCTGCTCTATAAAAGCCTTTTCCCTCAGCTCCTGCTGGTAGAGTGCTCCTAATCACTCTTGGTTTGCTGCTGCCCAGTTTGAATCCATGTTTGCTGTAATAAGCTCTTCCAAATTTTAATGTACTTTAGTTTATCTTTTAAGAGATCAGAACTGAGATCCTAAAGGTACGCTCATGCGTATATGGTCAATTGATTTTTGATAAAGGTGTCAAGTCAATTCAATGGACAAATAATATTCTTTTCAACAAATTGTACTGGGATAATTGGACATTCAGTAAAAAAAAGAAGAAGAAGAAGAAGAAGCTCAGCCCATAAATCACACCATATTAAAAAATTAACTCAAAATGGACCATAGACAAAAATGTAAAAACTAAAACTATAAACCTAAAACACAGTAGAAAAATCTTTGTGACCATGGGTCAGGCAAAGCTTTCTTAGATATTATACCAAAAGCACAATCCATAAAGAAAAAAATCAATAAACTATATTCCATAAAAGTTTTTAAGGTTTTGCTCTTCAAACACTATTAAATAGATGAAAAGGCAAGTCTCAGCCTGAGAGAAAATATTTGCAATACACATATCTGATATAGGACTAGTATCCAGAATATACAAAGAATTCCCAAAAGTCAATAATAGGAAGGGGAACTTCTGGCCGAGGTGGCATGAAGAAGTTGGCAAATACTTCAATCCCAAAACAAGTATAAAACTGGACACATAAAAAAACAAAAACCAAAAACCTTTGCAGTGTTTTGTTTGGAAATTAGCCAAAGGCAAACAACAAATTGAGAAGCATTTATTCATGAAAAAATGTTAGAACTTTGAGCAAAACAGTGGAATTTTGCAATCTTTTTGCCTAGGGTTGCTCCCATTACCCCCCAGCTTGGTCATTGACAATGACAGTGTTAACAGGGTGTGGATGAAAACCAGAAGTATATCCACAAGAGGGGATACACTTGAATTGAAATAGGCAAAAACAAATTTTTTTAAAATGTATTTGTTCATTTTGACTGTGCCAGGTCTTAGCTGCTGCACACGGGATCTTTGCTGCTACATGCGGATCTTAGTTGTGGCATGCAGTCTCTTAGTTGTGGCATGCAGACTCCCGGCTGCAGCATGCATGCAGGATCCAGTTCCCCAACCAGGGATCAAATGAAGTCCCCCTGCATTGGGAGCGTGGAGTCTCACCCACTGGACCACCAGGGAAGTCCCCAAATAGACAAAAATGTAAGCCAGCAGCATCATGTGTAAAAGTAGGAAACAAATGAAAAAAACCTGCAGTTTTGCTAGCCTGGCTGGGAGAGCAGCACACCAACAAGAAACTTAATGGGGAGATCCTGGAAATCAGACAGCCATAGAAAGGTTAGATCAGCTCTCCGTGCATGCCTGGATGACTGGGAAAGTATGAACATTCACAGAGGAGATCTACAAGAGCCCTAGCAGAAAGTGAAGGCCAAGGCAGTCTTGAGAACTAGATGAACTTTGAATAAACTCTACAACCCACATACAGATCAACTGGCAGAATAGAAATCTTACAGAGTCAAGGTATTTGAGCACAACCTCATATAAGTGGAATCAGACAGTATTTGTCCTTTTGTGACCAACTCATTTCACTTAATTTCTTTCAGAAAGCATAAAATTATAGCAATAATTATAACATAACACTGTATTGTTAAGTTCATAACATATATCAATTACATATGAAACTAATAGCACCAAAGAGGGGAGAAGAAATGGAGCTGTATTGGAGGAAAGTTGCTATATTTAAGCAGAATTAAATCAGTATAAAAGTAGATAGTGGGACTTCCCAGGTTAAGACTTCACTTTCCAATGCAGGGGGTGTGGGTTCGACCCCTGGTTGTGGAGCTAAGATACCGCATGCCTCGTGGCCAGGAAACCAAAACATAAAACGGAGGCAATGTTGTGGCAAATTCAATAAAGACTTAAAAAAAAAAAATGGTCCACATCAAAAAAAAATCTTAAAAAATAAAAGTAGATAGTGATGTTAGGATTTTAATCCTTAAGCAACTACTAAGAAAATAACCTTTAAAATATAGTTAAGGGGCTTCCCTGGTGGCGCAGTGGTTGAGAGTCTGCCTGCTGATGAGTAGTACACTAGAAATATTTATTTAACACAAATGAAGGCAATAAAGAAGGAACAGAGGAACAAAAAGAACATGAGACATAAGAAAATAAATAGCAAAATGGATTGACATAAATCAAATCATATCAATACTTACATTAAATATGAATGGCCTAAACATTCCAGTAAAAATACATAGACTGTCAGAGTGTCTAATAAAGCAAGATCCAGCTATATGTTGTCTACCAGAGGCACATCTTAAATTCAGAAGTATGAACAGGTTGAATGTAAAAAGGATGGAAAATCATACATCATGTAAACAGTAACCATAAAAGAGTGGGAGTAATTATATTAATATCAGGCAAAATTAGACTTTAAAGCAAGAAACACTACTACAGACAAAGGGATACTCCATAATGATAAAAGAATCAATGCATCAAGAAGATAAAACAGTTATAAACAAACAAATAAATAAGCAGTTAATAACAGAGCCCCAACACTTATGAAGCAAAAGCAGACAGAATTGAAAGGAGATATAGACAGTTCAACAACTATAGTAGGAGATTTCAATATACCTCTCTTGGTAACTGATGAGCAAATGATCAGAAAATCAGTAAGGATATAAGAGACTTGAACAATGCTCTCAAACAACTTGACCTAACTTTGACACAAAATTCAAACCAATAACAGTTCAATACACAGTATTTCCAAGCAAACATGTAACATTCTCTAGTCTCTAAGACTCTCTAAATTTTAGGCCAGAAAACAAGACTCAAGAAAAGACTTAGATCACACAAGGTATGTTCTCTATACACATTTTTTGGATTAAATTAGAAATCTAAAAGAGAAGAAAATTGAGAAATCTCCAAATATTTGGAAATTAAGACACTTCTCAATAACTCATGGATCAAAAAAGAAGACAAAGTAGAAATTAGAGAATAAATTGAGCTGAATGAAAATTCAAACACAGCATATCTATATTTATTGGATGTCATTAAATCAATGCTTAAAGAGTAATTTACAGTTTTAAATGCTTAGGTTAGAATGGGAGAAAAATCAAATATCAATAATCTAAGCTTTTGTTTCCAAGAGTTTGAAAAAGAAAAGCAAATCAAACCCAAAGTAAGAAGAAGGGAGGGAATAATAAAGATAAAAGCAGAAAGCTATGAAATAGGAAAAAAAAAGAAAGAAAGAAAAACATAATCAGTGAGGGCTTCCCTGGTGGCGCAGTGGTTGAGAGTCTGCCTGCTGATGCAGGGGACACGGGTTCGTGCCCCAGTCCGGGAAGATCCCACATGCCACGGAGTGGCTGGGTCCATGAGCCATGGCTGTTGAGCCTGCATGTCCGGAGCCTGTGCTCCACAACGGGAGAGGCCACAACAGTGAGAGGACTGCGTACCGCAAAAAAAAAAAAAAAAAAAAATCAGTGAAGCCAAAAGTGGTTCTTTAAAAAGATCAACAAAACTGATGAAGCTTACTGGTCTAACCAAGAAAAAAAGAGAATACACAAATTACCAAAACCAGCAATGAAAGAGGAGACATCACAATACACCATTTACAAAAAGCCTGCAGCTGACTTGATACTTAATAGTGCAAACAGAATGCTTTCTCCCGAAGATCAGGAATAAGGGAAAGATATTCTCTCTCCCTCCCTTCTATTCAGCCTTGTACTGGAGGTCCTAGCCAGTGCAAACAAGAGAAGAAAAAGAAATTAAAGGCATGCAGATTGGAAAGTAATAAGTAAAACTGTCTTTAACCACAGAGGTCATGATTCTGAATGTAGATAATTCTAGGGAGTGTACTTTAAAAATTAGTAGAATTAGGACTTCCCTAGTGGTCCAGTGGTTAAGAATCCACCTTCCTATGCCGGGGACACAGGTTTGATCCCTGGTCGGGGAACCTAGTTCCCACGTGCCATGGGGCAACTAAGCCCACGTGCAGCAACTACTGAGCCCACATGCTCTGGAGCCCATGCACCACAACTAGAGAGAAGCCTGCGCACCACAACTAGAGAGAAGCCTGCACGCCACAACTAAGAGCCTGTGTGCTGCAACTAAAAGCCAACACAGCCAAAAATAAACAAACAAAATAAAGTAAATACTTTTTTAAATTAGTAGAATTAATAAGCAAGTTTAGCAGGGTCACGGTATGCAAGATAATTATGCATAATAAAAAACTTCCCATAAATAAAAGCCAAGGCACAGGTGACTTCACTGGTGAATTCAATCAAACATCTAAAGAAGGATTAACACCAATTCTCCACAAACTCTTCCAAAAGTTAGAAGAGGAGGGAACACTTACAACTCATTTTATGAGGCCAGAACCAAAGACATCACAAGGGAAAAAAACAAAACAAAACAAAAACAAAAAAACTATATACCAATATCTCTTATGAATATAGATGCAAAAATATTCAACAAAATACTATCAAACTGAACCCAGAAACATCTGAAAAAGATTATACACCATTACGGAGTAAGATTTTTCCCAAGAGTGCAAGTTTGACTCAACATATGAAAATCAATCATGGAGTGGTCAAGATGGTGAAGTAGGAAGACCTTAAATGCACTCCTCCCACAAGCACACCAAAATTACAACTATTTACAGAGCAAATATTGATGAGAAAAACTGGAAAACTAGCAGAAAAGATCTTCTACAACTAAATATATACAGGAAAAATCACAACAAGATGGGTAGGAGGGCAAAGACGCAGTATAGTCAAGACCCATACCCCCAGGTGGGCAACCCACAAATGGAGGATAATTACAATTACAGAGGTTCTCCCCAAGGAGCCAGTGATATCTGAATCCCACATCAGACTCCACAGCCCAGGGGTCTTGGACTGGGAAGATGAGTCCCCAGAAGGTTTGGCTTGGAAGGCCAGCAGGGCTTACCTTCAGGAGAGCCAGAGGGCTGTGGGAAATAGACTCTACTCTTAATAAGTGCACACAAAATCTCACATGCTCCAGGACCCAGGGCAGAAATAATAATTTGAAAAGAGCCTGGATCAGACCCACCTGCTGATCTTGGAGAGCCTCCTAGAGAGGCAGGAGGCAACTGGAGCTCACACTGGACACAGACACTGGCAGCAGCCATTTCTGGGAGTTTGTTCTACCACTTGGACATTGGGGCTGGCAAGCAATATTTTGGAATCCTCACTGGAGCTTATTAGAACCAGGATCTGGCCTCACCCACCAGCCTTTCTGGCATTAGTCCTGGGATGCCTCAGGCCAAGCAACTAGCCAAGAAGGGATGCAGCCCCACCCATCAGCAGGCCTCCTGCCTTAAGACTCCCTGAGTCCATCCCAGGTCCTGGCTCTGTCCACCAGAGGCCCAGTACCCAGACCTGCACACAATGCACAGGCACTAGACCTGGGACCCCCAGGGTCCTGCAGCCAGAGACCCTGGGACTCAGTTTTGTCCACCAGTGAGCTGGTACTAGCCCCAGGGCCCCCTGGACCCCAGGCCAACACCAGCTGTGGGAACACCAGGCCCTGCAGCTAGAGACCCAGGAAACTAGCGCCACCCACCAGTGAGCCAGCACTAGCCACAGGACCCCCTGGGCCCCAGCCCCACACACCAGCAGGCCAATACCAGCTCCAAGACACCTTGGACCCTTCAGTCAGGATCTAGCTTCACTCACCAGTGGTCCAGCACCAGCTTTGGGTCACCCCAGACTCCACAGCCAGCCCACCAGAGGGCTGACACTAGATCTGGGACCCCCAGCGCCATAACCACCCACTCCAGAACTGAGCTTCACCTATCAGTGGGCTAGCACTAGTCCCGGGGCCCACCCAGAGCCCCAAAGCCAGCAGCCTCGTGACCCGGCCCTGCCAACCAGTGGCTGGCAGCCTCTGCACAAGGCAGGGCCTGGCAACCAACTTGACTGGGGGCCAGCCACAACTACTATACTGCCCATTATAGTTAGCCCACCACAACAGAAGGATCCATGCAGCCAAAATAGGGGGTACCCCTAGAGCATATAGCTCTGGTGACCAGAGGGAAGTGTGCTGCAGGGACACATAGGACATCTCCTAGACGTAGGACACTTTTCCAAGGTTGGGAAACATAATCGACTTACCAGATACATAGAAATAAAAACAGCAAATTAGGCAAAATGAGGTGACAGAGTAATATCTTCCAAATGAAGGAACAAGATAAAACCCCAGAAGAACAAAGTGAAGTGTAGATAGGCAATCCACCTTATAGACAGTTCAAGGAAATGACAGTAAAGATGTTCAAAGAACTCAGGAGAAGATTGGGTGAACAGAGTGAAAAGTTAGAAGTTTAACAGAGGGTTAGAAAATATAAAGAAGAACCAAACAGAGATGAAAAATACAATAAATGAAATGAAAAATACACTAGGGGCTTCCTTGGTGGCGCAGTGGTTGAGAATCTGCCTGCCAATGCAGGGGACACAGGTTCGAGCCCTGGTCTGGGAAGATCCCACATGCCGCGGAGCAACTAGTCCTGTGAGCCACAACTACTGAGTCTGCGCATCTGGAGCCTGTACTCCGCAACAAGAGAGGCTGCGATAGTGAGAGGCCCGCGCACCACGATGAAGAGTGGTCCCCGTTTGCCACAACTAGAGAAAGCCCTCACATAGAAATGAAGACCCAACACAGTCAAAAATAAATATAAATAAATAAAAATTTAAAAAAGAAAAATACACTAGAAGGAATCAACAGTAGATTAAATGATACAGAGGAACAGATCAGCAAGCTGGAAGACAGAGTAGTAGAAATCACTGAAGTTGAACAGAAAAAAGAATAAAAAGAAAAGAGAACAGTTTAAGAGACATCTGGGACAATATCAAGTGTACTAACAGTCGCATTATAGGGGTCCCAGAAGGAGAAGAGAGAAAGGAGTAGAGAACATATTTAAAGACACAATAGCTGACAACTTCCCTAACTTAGGAAAGGAAACAGACTTTCAGGTTCAGGAAGCACAGAGAATCCCAAACAGGATCAACCCAAAGAGGACTACACCAAGACACACTGTAATTAAAATGGCAAATATTAAAGGTAAAGAGAGAATATTAAAGGCAGCAAGGAGAAAGCAACAAATTACATACAAAGTAGCCCCCATAAGGCTATCAGTTGACTTTTCAGCAGAAACTCTGCAGACCAGAAGGGAGTGGCATGATATATTTAAAATAATGAAAGGGAAAAACATACAACCAAGAATATTCTACCCAGAAAGGCTTTTGTTCAGATTTTATGGAGAGATCAAAAGTTTTACAGACAAGCAAAAGCTAAAAGAGTTCAGCACCACCAAATCAGCTTTACAGGAAATGATAAAGGGAATTTTCTAAGTGAGAAAGAAAAGGCCACAACTAGAAACAGGAAAATTATGAAAGGAAAAATCCATCAGTAAAGACAAATATACAGTAAAGGTAGTAAAGTAGCCACGAATAAAGCTAGTAGGGAGGTCGAAAGAGAAAAAGAGTAAAATCATCTATATCTGCAATAAGTTGTTAAGGGATACACAAAACAAAAAGATGTAAAATACAATGTCAAAAACAGTAAATGGGGGAGGGGAGGAGTAAAAATGCATGGTTGTTAAAATGTGTTTTGAACTTAAGAGATCAGCAACTTAAAATAATCAAATATATATAATGCTATGTACAGTGTGGGAAAGATAGTCAAAACTATGTAATATCTTTGTATGGTGACATAGCATATCTAGACTTATCATGGTGATCATTTTGACATGTATAGAAATACCAAATCACTATGTTGTGTTACAGGAACTAACACAGTGTTGTAGTTATACTTCAAAACACAAACAAACTCATAGAAAAAGAGATCAGATTTGTGGCTACCAGATGCAGGGTGGGGAGGGAGAAATGGATGAAGGTGGTCAAAAGGTACAAACCTTAACTTCCAGTTATAAGATAAATAAGTACTAGGGATGTAATGTACAACATAATAAATATAATTAACACTGCTGTATGTTTTATATGAAAATTGTTAAGAGAGTAAAGCCTGAGAGTTCTCATCACAAGAAAACATTTTTTTCTATTTCTTTAATTTTGTATCTATATGAGATGATGGATGGTCACTAAACTAATTGTGATAATCATTTCATGATATATGTAAGTCAAATCATTATGCTGTACATTTTAAATTTATACAGTGCTGGGACTTCCCTGGTGGCGCAGTGGTTAAGGATCCACCTGCCAATGCAGGGGACATGGGTTTGATCCCTGGTCCAGGAAGATCCCACATGTCACGGGGCAACTAAGCCCATGTGCCACAATTACGGAAGCCCGCATGCCTAGAACCTGTGCTCTGCAACAAGAGAAGCCACAGCAATGAGAAGCCCGCACACCGCAACGCAGGGTAGCCCCACTCTCCGCAACTAGAGAAAGACCGCGCACAGCAACGAAGACTCAATGCAGCCAAAAATAAATAAAATAAAATAAAATAAATTAATTTAAAAAATAATAAACTTATACAGTGCTGTATGTCAATTATATCTCAAAAAAACTGGATAAAAAAATCAATCAGTGTAATACACTGTATTAATAGAAAAATGAACAAAAACCATATGATCATTTCAATGATGCAGAAAAAGCATTGGACAAAATCCAACACCCTTTCATGATAAAAACCCTCAGAAAACTAGGAATAGAAGGGAACTTCCTCAATCTGATAAAGGGCATCTATGAAAAGCCCATAATTAGTGGTAAAAGACTGAAGACTTTCCCCCTAAGATCAGGAACAAGACAAAGATGTTCAATGTCACCACTCCTATTCAAACGTGTACTAGAGATAATAGCCAGGATAATTACAAAAGAAAAGAGAGAAAAAAAAAAGAGGATTCATATTGGAAAGGAAGAAAGTAAGACTATCTCTATTTTCAGATAACATGATCTTATATATAAAAAATCCTATGGAAGCCACAGTAAAACCTATTAGAAATAATAAATAAATTCAGCAGACTTGCCTTGAACAAAACTCAAGTGCATACAATAGCAATGACCAATCCAAAAGTGAAATTAAGAAAACAATTCCATAAAAAAGAATAAATTACTTGGGAATAAATTTAACAGCAGAATGCAACACTTGCACACTGAAATCTACAGAACATCACTGAAAGAAATTAAAGAAGACTTTTATATATTTATAGAAAGATATCCCATGTTTGTGGATTGAAAGACTTAATATTGTTAAGATGGCAATACTCCCCAAATTGGTCTACAGATGTAGTGGAATCCCAATCAAAATCCCAGCTGCCTTTTTTTTGCAGAAATTGAAAAGCTGATTCTAAAATTCATATGGAAATGCAAGAGACCCAGAATAGTCAAAACAATCTTGAAGAAGATGAACAAAGTTGGAGGAATCACAATTCCTGATGTCAAAACTTACAACAAAGCTACAGTAAGCAGGACTGTGTAGCATGGCATGAGAATAGACATGTAGATCAATGACATAGAATTGAGAGTCCAGAAATAAACCCTGACATTTGTGGTCAATTGATTTTCAGCAAGGGTGCCAAGACAATTCAGTGTGGAAAAAATAGTCTTTTAAAAAAATGATACTAGGATACTAGATAACTACATGCAAAAGAATGAAGTTAACCTCTTCCTTACATCATACACAAAAATTACCTCCAAATAGATTATATTCCTAAATGTAAGAGCTTAAAAGTCTAAAACTCTTAGAAGAAAACATGGGCATAAACTTTCATGACTTTGGGTTAGGCAAAGCCTTCTAAGATGCAACAGCAAAAGCAAAAGCAACAAAAGAAGAAATAAATAAATTGTACTTCATCAAATTTTAAAACTTTGGGCTTCAAAGGATACTGTTAGTTAAGTGAAAAGATAACCCAGAGAGAAAAATTTTTTGCAAATCATGTAACTGCTAAGGTACTTGTATCCAGAATACATAAAAGCTCTTACGACTCAACAACAGGAAGACAAACAACCCAATTAAAATTTTGGCAAAAGGTTGAATAGATATTTCATCAAAGAAAGCTTTTTAAAAATTAAACGTTTACCTACTATACAATCAAGCAATTCTACTCCTAGTGATCTGCCCAAGAGAAATGAAAGCATACATTTACCAGACAAAAACTTGTTTATGAACATTCATAGTAGCATTATTTATAATAGTCTAAAACTGGAACAATCCAAATGTTTATCAATTGGTAGATGGATAAAAAAATGTGATATATCCTTATAATGTAATACTATGTATCAATAAAAAAGGAACAAACTATTGGTAAATGCTATAACATTAAAGAATCTCAAAAACATTATGCTAAATGGAAAAGAACAGAAATAAAATATTACATAGTGAATCATTTTATTCATAAAAAATTCAAATAATGTAACTCTATAAAGATATAAAACAGATCACCAGTTGCCTTGGGGTGGGAGAAGAGACTGAGAACAAATGGGCACAAGGGAATTTTTGAAGTGATGAAAATTTTCTAAAGCTATATTGTGGTGATGGTAGTACAAATTTATTTATTTTCTTTTCCTCTTTTTCTTTTTGTGGTTGTACAACTTTAAACTTAAAACGAGTGAGTTTGATGGCATGTAAATTAAAAATCCTCAATCACAAGACAAAAAAGCCCACAGCTTAAAAAATATGGAAAAGATTTTAACAGAAACCTCACCAAAGAAGATACATAGATGACAATAAGCACATTCTAAATGCTCAATATCATTCATCATTAAGAAAATGAAAATTAAAACTACAATATGATACCATTACATACCTCTTAGAATAGCTGAAAGAAAAATGGAGAGAAAGGAGAGTACCTGGAGTTCTTATGCATTACTGGGTGAGACTGTAAAACAGCGCGATCATTTTGCTGGATGGAATTATACAATGGTACAGCCACTGGGAAGACAATTTGGCAGTTTCTCATAAGGTAAAACATATACTTACCATATGCCCCAGCAATCTGACTCGTAGGTGTTTACTCATGAGAAGTGAAAACATACACCTATCCCTCAAAATCTGTATATTAACGTTTATACCAGAGTTGAGGAGACAGAGTTGAGAATTCGGGAAGGAGAGGTGGCTAGAATTTGCAGGGCAGAGTATTGGAAAGAGAAAACTTTACAGAGAAAGGGAGCTCCAGTAATCTGTAGTCTTCAGCTGAGTACTGAATGGCAGATTATGTGTGAGAATACTACCAAGGCCAGGGAAAGAGCCACTGAAAAGGACAGGAGGAACAATCACCAGAACTGACAAACCTGGGAATAGTTCATGTTCCCAACAGCTGTGTGCAAGGACCTCCTGACAAAGTACACAACAGAGAGAGGCTTCAGAAAGGTATTGCCAATGAGCCCTAGAATAAAGACTACTCTGGAGCCATGTAAAAAAAAAAGCTCATAAGCAAGTCTCAAAAGGGTCACATTGTTTCCAAATAACTGCATGTAAGATCAAAGATCAAAATCAAAGAAATACAAAAAACTCCAGAACACAATTTAAAATTACAATATCTAGTATCCAATAAAAAAAGTACCAGGTATAGAGGAAGATTCTGGGAAGATATCAGAGTAGGAAGCACCAGGAATCTGTCTCCCCACCTGGAATTGCATTGGCAGAATCTGTCTGATGTAACTATTTTGGAAATCTGGAGTCTATTGAAGGTTTGCAGCTTCCAGGGGAAGACTTGGATGGTGAATTGTAGCTAATTTCAGCCAATTTCAGTTCTTAGCACAGTAGCAGCTACCCATCTTCCACCCCCACGGCCACATGGCAGGCAGCTGTGTACATATTCCTGCAACAGCTTACATGCAGTATGTGGAAGCAAGGGGGTACAAAAAGGACCCTGTCCTCCAAATATCAGGGATCTCTTTTCTGATGGCTGATTGCTGCTTCTGATTACAGAGATGGAGACAAAGAGGTGGGCAGCCATTGTTGTTGCACCTCTCCCATTGTTGCAAGCTCCTCCCTCTCTAGCTGAAATGACTTCCATGGGATCTAAAGGGATGGCACTTTTCATCCACCCTTCATTTTTATCTTTTTCCCCTTTCAGGAACCAGACATTGAAGACCAGGACATTCAAAAACAAATTCATATACAGGGAAAATTAGAAAGTGACCGTGAATGCCCAGGAAAATTCTCAGGAAAGACATGAGAAGACATTAAATTCATAACTCAGGCTGATCTTCAGCACAAAGCCTGCCTACAACAATCAAAAAAAGAAAAGAAAACAATAAAACAAAACCCAGTAAACTCTGGGGAAGGGGATAATCTGATTTCCAAAATTACCATATTATTAGATTCAAATATCCAGTCTTCACAAAACATGACAAGCCATATCAAGAAACAGGAAAGGAAAAAAATTAAATCAACAGAAACTATCTCTGAAAAAGACATAATCATAGATATACTACACAAATACTTTAAAACAACTATCTTAAAGATGCTCAGAGAGCTGAAGGAAGATGAGATAAAGTCAAGAAAACGATGTGTGCACAAAATGGAAATGTCAGTAAAGAGATAGAAAACTTACGAAGGAACAAAAATGAAATTTTGGAGCTATAAAGTACAAAAACTGAAATGAAAAACTCACTAGAGTGATTCAAAGACATATTTGAGCAGGAAGAAGAAAGAATTAGCCAACTTGAAGATAGAACAATGAAAATTATTGAGTCTGAGGAAAAGAAAGAAAAGTAAACAGATCCTAAGACACCTATGGGACACCATCAAGAGGACCAAAATAAGCACTGTGGCAGTCCCAGAAGGAGATGAGAGAGAGAAAGGGATAGAGAGAATATTTGAAGATATAATGACTGAAAACTTAATAAATTCGATGAAAGACATAAATATGAACATCCAGGAAGCTCAATAAACTCCAAGTAAGAGGAACTCAAAGAGATTCACACCAAGACTCATAATCAAACTATCAAAAGCCAGACAAAGAGAATCCTAAGAGCAGCAAGAGAGAAGTGAAAAAACACACACAAAGGATCCTTAATAAGATAATTGTCATATTTCTCATTAGAAATTTTTGAGGCCAAAAAACAGTGGGTCCCTATATTTGAAGTACTAAAAGAAAAAAAAAGTCAACCAAGAGTCCTATATACACCAAAACTGTTCTCCAAAAGTGAGGGAGAAATCAAGAAATTCCCAGATAGATAAAAGCTGAGGGAGATTGTGACCAATAGACCTGCCCTGCAAAAAATGCTCAAGGCAGTCTGCAAGCTGAAAAAAAAGATACTAGGCAGTAACTCAAAGTTATATATAGAAAAAAGATATCAATAAAGGTAAATACATGGGCAAATAAGATGCTAGTGTTATTGTAACAATGGTTTGTAACTGCACTTTTTGTTTTCTACTAAAATATTCAAAGAAAAAAAGCAATTATTAGTATAAATGTTAGTATTACTGTAACTTTGGTTTGTAACTCCAAATCTTGTTTGCTGGATAATTCAAGAGATTAATGCATTTAAAGAATTATTGGTTTATGTTTTGGGGCACACAATTTATAAAAATGTCATTTTGTGACATCAGTACCTGAAAGGGGTTGGGATGGAGCTATAAAGGAACAGAGTTTTTGTATGTTATTGAAGTTAAGCTGGTATAAATTCAAATCAGAGTTGTTCTTTTTTGTTCTTTTTTTGCGGTACACGGGCCTCTCACTGTTGTGGCCTCTCCCATTGCAGAGCACAGGCTCCAGACGCGCAGGCTCAGCGGCCATGGCTCACGGGCCTAGCCGCTCTGCGGCATGTGGGATCTTCCCGGACCGGGACACGAACCTGTGTCACCTGCATCGGCAGGCAGACTCTCAACCACTGCGCCACCAGGGAAGCCCAAATCAGAGTATTTTAACTTTAAAATGTTAAATGTAATCCCCATGGTAATCACAAAAAAATAGCTATAGAATATACACAAAAGGAAATGAGAAAGGAATTCAAACATTTTACTACAAAAAAAGAACTCAACACAAAAGACAAGAATGCATAAAATAAGAAACAAAAAGGCTATAAGGCATATAGAAAACAAATAGCACAATGACAAGTAATTCCCTCTTATAATTACATTAATATAAACACTCCAATCAAAGACAGAGATTGGCAGAATGGATAAAAACACATGATCCAACCATGCTGTCTATAAGAGACTTGCTTGAGATCCAAAGACACAAACAGGTTACAGCTGAAAGGATGGATGGGCTTCCCTGGTAGCATGGTGGTTAAGAATCTGCCTCACAATGCAGGGGACATGGGTTCGAGCCCTGCCTCGGGAAGATCCCACATGCCTCGGAGCAACTAAGTCCGTGTGCCGCAACTACTAAGCCTGTGCTCTAGAGCCCGCAAGCCACAACTACTGAGCCCACGTGCCACAACAACTGAAGCCCGCGCACCTAGAGCCCGTGCTCCACAACAAGAGAAGCCACTACAATGAGAAGCCTGTGCACTGCAATGAAGAGTAGCCCCCGCTCGCCACAACTAGAGAAAGCCTGCGCACAGAAACGAAGACCCAATGCAGCCAAAAATAAATAAATAAATTTATTTTAAAAAAAGATTAAAGAAAAAACAAAACTGAAAGGATTGAAAAAGATTTTCTGTGCAAACTGTAACCAAAAGAGAGCAAGAGTGGTGATACTAATATCATACAAAATAGATTTTAAATCAAAAAAGTTTATAAGAGCAAATGTAGGATATTATGTAATAATAAATGATTCAATACAGCAAGAATATGCAAGCAGTATAAACATTTAGGCACCTAATGACAGACCATCAAAATATATGAAGCAAGAACTGACAGAATTGAAGGGAGAAATAGGCACGATTACAAGAATTGGAGGTTTCAATATCTTCTTCACAATAATGGATAGAACAACCAGACAGAACATAAGTAAGGAAATAAAGGACTTAAACAACATAATAAACCAACTAGATCTAACACACGTATACAGAACACTCTACCTAACAACAGAATACACATTCTTCTCAAACGCACATGGGACATTTTCAGGGTAGACTATATGTTAGGCCACAAATTGTCTCAATAGATTTGAAAAATAGATATCATACAAAGTATCTTTTCTGATCAAAATGGGATGAAGTTAGAAATCAATAAAAAGGAAATTTCACAAATTGTGGAAATTAAACAACACACTTCTTAAAATAAATTTACTTATTTATTTACGGCTGCGTTGGGTCTTCATTGTTGTGCACGGGCTTTCTCTAGTTGCGGCGAGCAGGGGCTACTCTTCGTTGTAGTGCATGGGCTTTTCACTGCAGTGGCTTCTCTTGTTGCAGAGCACGGGAAGTAGGCACACAGGCTTCAGTAGTTGTGGCATACAGGCTCAGTAGCTGTGACTCGTGGGCTCTACAGCGCAGGCTCAGTAGTTGTGGTGCACGGGCTTAGTTGCTCTGCAGCATGTGGGATCTTCCCAGACCAGGGCTGAAACTCGTGTCCCCTGCAATGGCAGGCAGATTCTTAACCACTACACCACCAGGGAAGTCCCTAAACCACACACTTTTAAACAACCAATGTATCAAAGAAGAAATCACAAGGAAAATTAGAAAATACTTAGAGATGAATGAAAATGAAAATACAACATACAAAAACTTATAGGAGGCAGCAAAAGCAGAGCTAAGGGGGAATTTGTAGCTATGAATGATTACATTAAAAAAACAAGAAAGATCTCAAAACAACCTAACTTTACAACTTAAGGAACTAGAAAAAGAAGAACAAACTAAACCCAAAGCTAGCAGAAGGAAGAAAATAATAAAGATTAGCGCAGAGATAAACAAAATAGAGAATAGAAAAATGACAGAAAAAGCAATGAAACCAAAAGTTGGCTCTTTGAAAAAAATCAACAAAATTGACAAACTTTTAGCTAGATGGACTAAGAAAAAAATAGAGGACATTCAAATTACTAAAATCAGTAATGAAAGTAGAGATAACTAACAATTCTACAGAAAAAACAAAAAGGATCATAAGAGAGTACAATTACAATTGTACGCCAACAAATTGGATAACCTAGATGAAATGGAAAATTTCCTAGAAACAGAAAACCTAACAAGACAAAAGCATGAAGAAATAGAAATCTGAATAGACCCATACCTGGTAAGGGGATTGAATCAGGAATCCAAAATCTACCAATAAAGAAAAGCCCTAGACCTGATGGATTCACTGGTGAATTCCATCAAAGATTTAAAGAGGAACTAATACCAATCCTTCAAACCTTTCCAAAAAAGTGAACAGGAGGGACATTTCCTAACTCATTCTATGAGATCAGCATAACCCTGATACCAAAGAGATACAACGACACTATAAGAAAAGAAAACTACATCAACATCCCTTATAAACATTGCTGCAAAAAGTCCTCAGCAAAATACTAGCAAACAGAATTCAGCAGCATATTAAAAAGATTATACAGCATGAACAAGTGGAATTTATTCCTGGAATGCAAGGATGGTCCAACATAGCAAAATCAATCAATGTAATATCCCACATCAACAGAATGAAGGAAAAAAACACATGATTATCTCAATTGATGCAGAAAAGAATTTGAAAAACTTCAAGACCCTTTTATAATGAAAACAGTCAACAAACTAAGAAACTACCTTGACATAATAAAAGCCATATATGAAAAACCCACAGTGAACATCATACTCAATTGTGAAAGAAAGCTTTTCCTCTAAGATCAAGAATAAAGCAAGGGGGACTTCCCTGGTGGTCCAGTGGTTAAGAATCTGTGACCTACTAGAGAATGGACTTGAGGATATGGGGAGGGGGAAGGGTAAGCTGTGACAAAGTGACAGAGTGGCATGGACATATATACACTACCAAATGTAAAACAGATAGCTAGTGGGAAGATCAGGGAGGGCAGCTCGGTGCTTTGTGACCACCTAGAGGGGTGGGATAGGGAGGGTGGGAGGGAGGGAGACACAAGAGGGAAGAGATATGGGAACATATGTATATGTATAACTGATTCACTTTGTTATAAAGCAGAAACTAACACACCATTGTAAAGCAATTATACTCCAATAAAGATGTAAAAAAAAAAAAGTGTGTAACCTAAGTCTAATCATAAGGAAACATTTGACAAGCCAAACTGAGGGATAGTCTACAAAATAACTGATCTGTATTCATTAAAAAAAAAAAAGAATCTGCCTTCCAATGCAGGGGAGGTGGGTTCGATCCCTGGTCAGGGAACTAAGATCCCACATGCAGTGGAGCAACTAAGCCCACACGCTCTGGAGCCTGCCCACCACAACTAGAGAGAAGCCTGTGCACCACAATGAAAGGTCCTGTGTGCTGCAGCGAAGTCCCAAAGCAGCCAAAAATAAAAATAAATAAATAAATATTAAGAAAACACCTAATATGATTTTTTAAAAAAAGAATAAAGAAAGGATGTCTGCTTTCATCACTTCTGTTCAACATAGCACTGGAACTTCTAGCCAGAGCAATTAGACAAGAAAAAGAAATAAAAGCATCCAAATTGAAAAGAAAGAAGTAAAATGATCACTGTTTACAGATAATATGATTGTACATGTTGAAAACCCTAAAGATTTTACAACAACAAAAGAAACATGATAGATGTAATAAATTAATTCAATAAAACAGGATACAAAGTCAACACACAAAAATCAGCTGCATTTCTATACACAAACAATGACCAATCTGAAAAAGAAGTTATAAAAATAATTCCATCTACAATTGCTTCAAAAAGAATAAAATACTTAGGAATTTCCTTAACCAAGGAGGTGAAAGATTTGTATGATGAAAACTATAAAACATTGATGAAATAAATTAAACATATAAATAAATGCAAATACATCTCATACTCAAGGATTGGAAGACTTTATATTGTTAAAATGTCAATACTATCTAAAACAATCTACAGATTCAATGCAATTCCTATCAAAATCCCAATAACTTCTTTGTGAAAATAGAAAAAAAATCCTAAAATTCATATGCAATCTCAAAAGACCTCGAATGCCCGAAACAATCTTGAAAAAGAAAAACAAAACTGGAGGGCTCACAGTTCCTGATTTCAAAACTTACAACAAAGCTACAGTCATCAAAACATGTGGTATTGGCATAAAGATAGACATATAGACCAATGGAATAGGATAGAGACCCCAGAAATAAACTGTCACATATATGGTCAATGATTTTTGACAAAGGTGCCAACACCATTCAATGAGGGAAAATAGTCTTTTCAACAAATGATGCTGAGAAAATTGGATATCCACATGCAAAAGAATGAAGGTGGATCCTTAACACCATATGTAAAAACTCACTCAAAGTGGATGGAGGACCTAAAGGTAAGACCTAAAACAACAAAACTCTTAGAAGAAAGCATAGGACCAAAACTTCACAACACTGGATATGGCAATGATTTCTTGGATATGACACCAACAGTACAGGTAACAAAAGAAAAAAATAGACAAATTAGACTTCATGAAAATTAAAAATTTTTGTGCATCAAAGACACCATCCGCAGAGTAAAAAGGCAACTCACAGAATGGGAGAAAATGTTTGCAAATCATACATCTTATAAGGGATTATTATCCAGAATACATAGAGAACTCCTAAAACTCAACAACAACAACAAAACCATCTGATTCAGAAACAGGCAAAGGACTTGAGTAAACAGACATTTCTCTGAAGAAGATATATGAATGGCTAACAAGCACATAAAGATGCTCAATATCACTGGTAATTAGGAAAATGCAAATCAAAACTACAATGAGATACCACCTCACACCCATTAGGATGGCTACTATTAAAAAAAAAACAACAACAGAAAACAAGTGTTGGTGAGGATGTGAAGAGATTGGAACACTTGGGCACTGTTGGTGGGAATGTCAAATGGTACAACTCCTGTGGAAAACAGTATGATGGTTCCTCAAAAAATTAAAAATAGAGTTACCATAAAACCCAGCAATTCTACTTCTAGGCATATATCCAAAATAATTGAAAGTAGGGTGTCAAAAACATATTTGTACACGCATGTTCACAGCAGCTTTATTTACAACAGCTGAAACACAGAAGCAAACCAAGTGTGCATTGATGAATGAGTGGATGAACAAAATGTAGCATATACACACAATGGAATATTATTCAGCCTTAAAAAGGAAGGAAATTCTGCAATATGCTATAACATAGATAAACCTTGAGGACATTACACTAAGTGAAATAAGCCAAAAAGAAAAATACTGTATGATTCCACTTAGATGAGGTACTTAGTGGAGTCAAATCCATAGAGACAGAAAGTAAAATGGTGGTTACCAGGGGCTGGGGCTAGGGGAGAATGAGGAGTTATTGTTTAATGGGTCTAGAGTTTCAGTTTTACAAGATGAAAAGAGTTATGTGGGTGGACGGTGGTGATGGTTACACAGCAACACGAATGTATTTTAATATCACTGAACTGTGCACTTAAACATGGTTAAAATAATAAATGTTATGTTATGGGTATTTTACCACAATGAAGAAATAAAAAAACTAGAGAACATTGGGGGCTACACTGTATGACTACAAGCACAATGGGGTTCATAGAAGACTTCCATGTGGGTCTGGAAGGATAACTCAGTAATGGTGAGAAGGAGAAAAAGAGCCTGGCTCCTAGGGAAACTGGGAGGAGGCCAGGCTGACAGGAACAGAGGTAAGGCTGGAAAGCATCAGAAAAATTCCATGGCATAGTCAGAGCAAAACCCTACTGTAGACATGATTAATAATTGAATGGATCATTTTATTTTATTTTTTGGCCTCAGGGCATGTGGGATCTTAGTATTTTAGTTCCCCGACCAGGGATCGAACCCACGTCCCCTGCATTGGAAACACAGAGTCCCAACCACTGGACCACCAGGGAAGTCCCAGTAGTGATATTTTTTAAAAGGTCATCAGGAGTATAGCATGTAAGGTGGAGTGGAGGGGGAAACCTATTAGAAGCTGAGCACAAAGAATCTGAACTAAGGCATAGAGGCAGAAGTAGGAAAAGTGGGGAAGGAAAGAAAGGAGGGAGAAGGGAAGGCAAGCAGTGTGAAAGAGGGATTGATTTAGTGAGAGAAGAAATGGTAGGCCTGAAGAAGAAAAAGGCAGACAGGAATCAAGGTTTCTCAGGTGGGATCATCACCAACAGAAGAGGGCCTTAGGAATAGTAATAAATCATCCTACATATGCTCATCAAATCCTACTCTCCCAACAAGAGTTCAAAAGAGAAGCTGTTCATATAATATCATAGCAAAAGCATTTCTCCCTCTTCCCTTGTCCACTCACTAAATACTTAGAATGGGCAGGTACTGTACCACCGGGTCTGCTGGCTGGGGCCCAAGATAGGGCCTCGGGGTAGGTGGAAGGGATCACACGAGGAAAGGCAAGGGGTCCAGTGCCAAGAGACTGCACACTGCTGGGAACGTGGTAAGGACGCACTGGGAGAGAGACACTGTATCCGGGCTGCAGCCAGACTCAGAGGAGGCTTCAATGCCATCACCCTGAAAGCGGTGGTGGACCACAGAGGACTGCCAGCAAGTAAGCCACATGGAGGCGAAACGGACTAAAGCGGGCTGCTGCAGTGCATCAGAGGCCTCTCCAACGCGCCCACACTGGGAATTCCAGCTAAGAAATGAAGTTGCACAGGAAGATCTGCTTGTATGCCAACTAAGGGATGGGCAACCTGCATACACTGCATCCTCTGAGGTTGAGAAAATGCACTGGGGGTGGCCTGCCTGTTTATCATTCCCTCTTGTTGCTCTGAGGCTGGCTGTTTGTCTGGGGTGACACTGTTTCCTGCCTTCTGCTAATTGGCCAGTGAGACACACCTTGGGGGTGATGAATCTTGTGGTTTCAATTCACACACAAATGTGTCCTGGTCATGTGTTTCTGCTCCTGATTACAGGTACCTCAGGCCGCTTTCCACAAAGGCCCTCTCTGTGACAACTGATAAAATGATAGAGACCTAATGTTGCTACCATCTTGCCAAAAGACCTCATTCTCTTTCCTGCTTAGGCAACATTCCACTTAGGCAAATGATCTGTGTCTATAGTATCTCACTACTCCTCCTCATACCCTCTCTGAAGCAGCATACTTTGGTCACCTTGCTATTTCCTTGCTTGCAAGTTAATAAAATTGACTTATTCTCAAGAAAACAAATTAACAGGCATATGAAGAAGTAGGAAAATGTGACCCATAATGTAAGAAAAATAAATCAGTAGAGACAGACTCAAAAATGACAGAGATGATAGAATTAGTAGACAAGGACATTAAAACCACAATTATAAATATATTGCATATCTTCAAAAAAGTAGACAAAGCCTGAGCATAGTGAGACATGAAAAGTATTTTTTCAAATGCAAATTTAGGGACTTCCCTGGTGGTGCAGTAGTTAAGACTCCACACTCCCAATGCAGGGGGCCTGGGTTCAATCCCTGGTCAGGGAACTAGATCCCACATGCATGCTGCAACTAAGGAGCCAGCAAGCCGCACTAAGGAGCCTGCCTGCCGCAACTAAGACCCAGTGCAACCAAATAAATAAATATTTTTAATGCAAATTTAATTACTAGATAATAAAAATATGCTATATGAGATTACAAATGCATTAGTTGCGGTTAGTAGTAGACTAGACACTGAAGAAGAAAAGATTAGTGAATTTGAAGACATAGCAGTAGAAACTATCCAAATGAAATATATATAGAAAAAAAGACTGAAAAAAAAAAGGAGTTGAGCAAATGTGAGCTGTGGGACAACACCAAGAAACCTAATATACATGTAATTGCAGTTCCAGAAGAAGAGGAGGGAGAAAGCAGGACAGAAAAACATTTGAAGAATCCAAATTTGTTGACAATTACCAACAGTTACAAAAAAGCTCAATGAACCTCAAACAGAAGAAACATGAAGGAAACCACACCAAGGGACATCATAAACAAATTGCTTAAAATCAGTGATCTTCAAAAGACACTGTTTACAAAATGAAAAGGCAATCTACAGCCTGGGAGAAAATATCAATTCAGTGTCCAATAAATATGTCTAATGAATTTATAAACATCAGCAATAAAGTCAGAAAATGCAATTAAAAATTTACAATAGCAATGAAAAATATAAGGTCATTGAAAATAAATCTAACAAAAGATGTGCAAAATATTTATGTAGAAAACTATAGCACTTTATTGAAAGGCAATAAGAAAACCAAACACAGCAACACCATGTTCATGGATAGAAAGATTCAATATTGTAAAGTTGTTATTTCTCCCCAAATTGTCCTATAGCTGTATTACTTTTCCAATCAAGTCCTAACAGAATTTTTTACACATAAAGCCAAAAATAGATTAGTAGCCAAATCCTATAAATCAATCAGGAAGACAAAATATACAATAGAAAAATTTTCAGAAGCACAAACAGGCATTTGTGTTTTTCACAGAAAACACAAACGGCCCATTAAATTTATGAAAATATACTTAACCTTGTTAGTAGAAAGGGAAATGCAAATAAAAACACAAATTACCATTTCGTGCCCACTGGTTTGGTAACATTTTTAAAGATTGACAAAATGTTGGCAAAATGTAACTATTAAACTGCTGTGGGACTAAAAATTAGTACACTCACTTTGAAGAACAATTTTACATTATTTGGTGAAGGTGAATATTCACACACCCTTTGATCCAGCAATTCCACTCCTGCAGACATGAACAGAATATTCCCAGAGCACTGTTTAAAATAGCAATAAAAATGGAAACAACCTAAATGTCTATTACAGTAGAATGAATAAAAACTTATGGGGCTTCCCTGGTGGCGCAGTGGTTGAGAATCTGCTTGCCAATGCAGGGGACACGGGCTCGAGCCCTGGAATGGGAAGATCCCACATGCCACGGAGCAACTAGGCCCGTGAGCCACAACTACTGAGCCTGCGCGTCTGGAGCCTGTGCTCCACAACAAGAGAGGCCGCGATAGTGAGGCCCGCGCACCACGATGAAGAGTGGCCCCCACTTGCCGCAACTAGAGAAAGCCCTCGCACAGAAACGAAGACCCAACACAGCCAAAAATAAATAAATAAACAAAATGACGGAGGAATTATGTTTAAAAAAACAAAAAGAAAACCTTATGGTTCAATCACACAATAGAATATTGAAGTGAAATAAAAAAACTATAGCTCCATGAAACATGGATTGTATTTTCTAAAGATGACCATCACAATATATCCCATTCTACATA
This sequence comes from Neophocaena asiaeorientalis asiaeorientalis, assembly GCF_003031525.2. Lineage (NCBI taxonomy): Eukaryota > Metazoa > Chordata > Mammalia > Artiodactyla > Phocoenidae > Neophocaena > Neophocaena asiaeorientalis. The sequence goes on from NW_020174938.1 coordinate 1,619,918, forward strand.
TTCTTCTCTCCTTCTTAGATGCCAGTGACATGAATATTAGATCTTTTTTTATAGTCCCCTGGGTCCCTGGGGTTCTGTTCACTTTTTTTTTCCAGTTTTTTCTCTATGCTGTCCAGATTGGGTAATTTCTAGTGTTCTATTTTTCAGTTCATGGATTCTTTTTTCTGTCCCCCTCCATTTTGCTGTTGAGCACATTAACCAAGTTGTTTTTTTTTTTTTCACCAAGTTTTTTATTTGGTTATTGAATTTTTCAGTTCCAAAATGTCCATTTGGTTCTTCTTTATAACTTATATTTCTTTGCTGAGACTTTCTCTCTGTTTATTTGTTTCAAGTGTGTTGCAGTTGCTTACTGAAGCATTGTATGATGGCTGCTTTTAAATCTTCATCAGATAATTCTAACATCTCTGACATCTTGAGTTTGGCATCTATTTCTTTCTTTTTTCCTTCAGTGTGAGGTCTTCTTGGCTATTGGTATGACAAGTAATTTACTACCAAAACCTGGGTATTTTAGCTATTATGTCATGAGACTCTGGATCTTATTTAAATGTTTTGTTTTAGCTGGCTTCCTCTGACACTGGTCCAGCAGAGGAAGGGAGGTGCTACCTCATTATGGCAAGGCAGGGTTTGACATCCAGGTTCCCCACTCAGCCTCCATATTAGTGATCTCAGGCTTCCATAACTAAACACCACAGACTGGGTGGCTTAAATGATAGAAATTTATTGTCTCACATTCTGGAGGCTGGAAAGTCCAAGATCAAGATGTTGGCATTTGCTTTCTAGTGAGACCTCTCTCCTTGGCTTGCAGTTGGCCACCTATTCCCTCTGTCCTCATACGGCCTTTTCTCTGTGCACTTGCATCCCACGTGTCTCTTCCTCTTCTTATAGGGACATCTATTGGATTAGGACCTCATCCTTATGACCTCGTTTAACCTTAATTACCCCCTTAACAGCCCTATCTCTAAACATTGTATCATCAGGGGTTACAGCTTTAACTTATGAATGGGGGAGGGCACAATTCAGTTCATAACAGCCTCCACTGACTCTTGAGTGGGGGGTATTATGTGTTATTTCTGGGAAGGCATGGGAATTCTGGCTCCCATTACACCTCCCTGGCTGTGAGGAGTAGGTGTGTCTCCTACTGCCCCCTGTATTTATGACCTCTACTTACACTATACTATTCAGGATAGTAGTAACCTCTGGAGTCGTGAGAGCAGATATGATTTGGGAAGAGACATAGAAGGCTCCAAGGAATTGGATGTGTTTTATTTTCTAGTTGGGAATTAAGTATATTGGTATTAATTATACTATTATTATTTAAACTTGTACATATATGTTATATAAGGCATATTCTTTTGTATATATGATATATTCCAGAATTCAAAAAATAAAAAGATAGAAAAACCCAGCCACAACAAAATAGAAATATGGTCTCTGTACTTAGAATATTTATAACTTAGCTGAGGTCCTCAGAAATAACAATCTACCATCTGTGGTATTAAGCATTATCTATGTGCCAGGCATTAAAGCACTTCATAAACATCATCTTACTTATTCCACACAACTCTCCTAGGAGGTAGATATTAATCAGTTTCACAGATGAGGAAACTCAGGCTCAAAGAGGTCAGAATCACAGAGATGGAATTCAAGCCCAGGCCAGTCTGCAGAGCCCATACTCTTCAGCCCCTTAGCCCCCTGAATGAGGTTAAAACTAATTAATATCATTCATCTCAGTTGTCATGTGCCATACACCTGCCACAGCTAATAAAATCTCACAGAGAACATTAGACTCCAACAAGACAGATAATGTCTCCTGAGAGAACATTGTGGACAAGGTGACTACTAGTGGTGGCTCTACCAAAACTAGCCCAGGTTATGAGCTGGAGTGGGTCAGGATCTGCCCAGGTGAGCAGGGGTAGGGACTAGCCAGGCAGGCGAAAGCTGTTGCTGAGGCCTGTCAAACCATATGGCCAGGGCCTTGAAAGTCTGCAGAATTGGGAGGAAGGGGAGCCATAGATGGAGAACCATGAAAGGCATCTCACCTCCTCTTCCAAACGGAGGGATCCCAACAGTGGGGCAGGAGCAGTTGGAGCTGGAGGGAGATGGAATGGTGCCTGAAGGAGGAAAGTGCTAAAGATTAGAGCTAGTAATTGAGGCAGGAGCCAGGCATATGGCCACAGACAGACCGAGACATAGTGTGGCCTACCCTGTCCCACTGCTTTCTCCGTGGCATAGAAAGGAGGTCACAGAAATTGAGAGATGATTGTTTAGGTATATTAGCCATGAACTGTGGCCCTGTTGGGGAGCTGCATGTCCTGCCCTATGCAGCCTGCCCAACATGTTGGTAGCAAAGACCTGCCTGTCCACCAGGGTGAGGGAAGAGGCTGAGCCACAGTCATGAGCCCACATGGTCACTGTCCATGAGAACGGTGGCTAAGGCCAAACAAGATAGGATTTTCCAGGGACTGTCAACCCCCACTATAAGGCCACGGGCTCTGGGATGGGGATCCTGGCAGGACTGCAGCTCAAAGTCAAGCTTGGAGTGTTGTACACCCCAGATTCAGACTGAGATCCTAGTAACTGAGCACTTGCCTAGGATGAGGGAAGCATGGTCAGTCACACCTGGGTACCCTTTTGGACATTAAACACAGAGAAGTTAGGAGCAAACCAGAAGGAGTGGCAAGGGACCCACACCTTCCTCCTTAGAGCTGCTGCAAGGGCAGCTCTCCTTAACACCAGTACATCCTGGGGATGGGAAAGGGCAGTCAGTTCACAGCTAGTGGCTTATAACCTGGTCTGGCTGTACTAGTTGGGCCAAATACATAGTACCTTAGGAATTTGATTATTATGACATAGTCTTTTTTTTCTCTCATAATACTTATTAACTTAAAGTTTCTAATGTTCATGTGTCCATATCAGCTTTTTTGGGATTAGTATTTATATGACATTGCTTTCTAACCTTTAACTTTTCTGTGTCCTTCTATTTAAAGTGAGCCTTTTGTAAACAGCAGAGTTAGATTTTGTTTTTTACCTAGTCTGATAATCCTTGTCTTTTAATTGACATATTTATACTATTCACATTAATTGTAATTACTGGCATAGTTGGGTTTACCTTGCTATTTGTTTTCTATTTATCCTTTGTACTTTTATTCCTCCCTTTTGATTTTCCTTTGGGTTAATCAAGTTTTTAAATTTTTATTATTTCATTTTGCTCTACTGTTAGCTTTTTAATTGCATCTTATTTTATTATGATTTTAGTGATCATCCTAGATATTACAATATGCATCCTTGATTTATGTCAATTTACTTTAAATTAGTATTTTTATAGTTAGTACTTAATGCAAATACCTTAGAACTGTTAATTCCCATCTTTGGTGCTATTGCTGACATATATTTACTTTTATGTTAAAAATCTTATGAGATATTATTCTTTTTAAGTTGGTTTTAATTTATTTTTAAAATTAATTAATTTATTTATTGGCTGTGCAGTTTGTGGGATCTTAGTTCCCAACCAAAATTGAACCTGGGCCCTTGGCAGTGAAAGTATGGAGTCCTAACCACTGGAGCACCAAGGAATTCTCTATTGTTGCTTTAAATAGTCAATATTCATTTATAATTATATACATTTGTATCTTTTGCTATGCCTTTAATTCCTTCCTGCAGTTCCCTCAGGGATCATTTTTCTTCAGCCAGAAGAACTCCCTTAAGAATTTCCTGTAGTGCTGATGTGTACTAGTGACAAACCAAATTCTTTGAATTTTTGTCCACTTGAACATGTTTATTTTGCCTTCTTTTTTTTTTTTTTTTTTTTTTTTTTTTTTTTGTGGTACACGGGCCTCACACTGTTGTGGCCTCTCCCATTGTAGAGCACAGGCTCTGGACACGCAGGCTCAGCAGCCATGGCTCACGGGCCCAGCCACTCCATGGCATGTGGGATCCACCCGGACCAGGGCACGAACCCGTGTCCCCTGCATCGGCAGGCAGACTCTCAACCACTGCGCCACCAGGGAATCCCTTGCCTTCAATTCTGAAGGATATTTTTCTGGGCATAGAATTCTAGATTGGTATGGTTTTTTTCTTTTAGCATTTTAATGATGTCATTTCATTGTCTTCTGGCTTCCATAATCAGCCATCAGTGCTGTTAACTGATAACTAACTCCCTCTCTCTCTCCCTCTCCTTCTTTCTTTAAAAATATGGTTGCTTTCAGGATTTTCTGCTTTGTCTTTGATTTTCAGCACTTTACCTATGATAGGCCTAGGTGTAGTTTTCTTTATACTTATCCTTCTTGGAGCTCACTGATATTCTTGAATCTGTGGCTTGATGCCTTTCATCATAATTGGAAAATTGTCAGTCATTATTTATTCAAGTATTTGAGCATGTCCCGCATATCTCTTATGCTCAGCTCTGTTTATTCCTCAATTCTTTTTCACTCTTGCTTCAGTATGGATAAGTTCTATTGATTGGTCACTAATCTTGTCTTCTGCTGTATACAGTCTCCTGTTAAACCCATTCAATGAGTTCTTAATTTCAGATATTGTATTTTGCAGTCTAGAATGCCAATTTTTTTCATTCTTATAGATTCAAGTTTTCTGTTTAAATACTCAAGCTTTTCACCCATTTTGTCCATCTTTTGCTCTATTCTCTTTAACATATTATTCTTACTTATTTTAAAACATTTGTTTGAGGGCTTCCCTGGTGGCGCAGTGGTTGAGAGTCCACCTGCCGATGCAGGAGACACGGGTTTGTGCCCTGGTCCGGGAAGATCCCACATGCTGTGGAGCGGCTGGGCCTGTGAGCCATGGCCACTGAGCCTGTGCGTCCAGAGCCTGTGCTCCGCAACAGGAGAGGCCACAACAGTGAGAGGCCCACGTACTGCAAAAAAAACCAAAACAAAACATTTGTTTGAGATGTCACCTCCTGCTTGGTCTAGCTCCCTGCATCTCAGTTTGGAAAATGGCCTCAGGAAGAAAAGTGGGTAAATATGGGGCTCACCTTGTGTGACCTCCATCTGCCAAAGATCATAGCCCTGCTTTGCCTGCTGTCTAGTCCCTGCAAACTGTTGTCACATATATTTTGCTCACATTCATAGTTGTTTACCATGGAAGATTCCATCTAAAACCAATGACCCTACCATGACTAGAAGTTCCTCCCTTAGGGATTTGAGAGGTTGAGGCTAAGTTGAAAGGGTGCATGTCAGAGAGGCCATGAAGCTATCTGGACTCTGAGGTCATGCCCAGCAATCTAAGAGATTAAGAGGTAGAAACAATGAGTTTGCAGAAGCTGTGAGGAAGAGAACAGCTGAACATATGGTGTGGGGGCAGGGAGGGGGCTGTGTAAGAGAAGGGGACAGACCGTGAAGGAGATCAGGGAGTGCCACAGAACCATCCACCATGCCTTGTCGTCCTGACTCCATAGTGCCCTGAATCCAGTGCCATACTCCATCCCCAGGGTCCATGCAGCAGGGAGAGCAGAGTGAGCAGGCAGTGGCAGGGGGCCTGGAGTGCCAAGCCTTAGGGTTCCAGTGGGCCATAGGGGCCTCTGCAGATAACTGGAAGAGGGAACAAGGAAGCAAGAACAGCCTTTGGGCCTGAGTCTCCCAGCCAGAAGGACCATGTGGCCCCTGGGAGGAGGATGGGCAGCTCTCTTGGAACTACCTTCCAACCAGAGGAAGCCAGTATCCCATGTCTACCAGAAGCACTGGGGCCCTCATTACTGTCCTCATTTATTTGCATCTTTTTGCATGTCATTTGTCATTTGCATGGGGTCTCATTTTATGTCAAATTCACAGTCTCTGCTTATTCCTCCCTATTTGGGTGTAGGGAAAAGTGGACCTTCAGCTAAATCCCCCTTGGGGAATTTTATTTTAACTCTCAGTATACCATCAGAGTCCTTTAAACCTAATTTTAATTTTTAAGTTTCTTTTTTGAGCAGTTTTAACTCTTCATAAGGATTGATATTTTATGACTTTTATCCTTTCACAGGGGTCTTCCAAAAAACCAAAGAGAAATTTCAATTATCTTTTTAATAGAATAAAGCTTGTTCTATCTTACAATTGCCATAACAATCCATTGGATCCTTTATATATCCAAAATGTATCAATTACCATATTGATCCATTGAATCCTGGATAAATTCAAAATTTATCCTGGGGCTTCCCTGGTGGTACAGTGGTTGAGAGTCCGCTTGCCGATGCAGGGGACATGGGTTCGTGCCCCGGTCCGGGAAGATCCCACATGCGTGGAGTGGCTGGGCCCGTGAGCCATGGCCGCTGAGCCTGCGCGTCCGGAGCCTGTGCTCCGCAACGGGAGAGGCCACAACAGTGAGAGGCCTGCATACCGTAAAAGAAAAAAAAAAAAATTTATCCTGATCTTAAAACATTTTGCTATTTCACCCTCCTAGGAACTATATTTCATCATTACTCATTAATTATTCTCAACCATGCTTTTTAAAAACAGAGACTAAAATAATAAAAAAAAAGAAGAATGATGGAATTACCTGGAAGGATGATTCAATAGTGATATGAATCATTACTATTCCACCATCTTTTAATTTTCTTATTGTTTTGTCCAAAGCGTTAGACATCTTTCACGAAGATGGAAACAAGAAGTCTGGAAACGTCTTTGTTTGTTTGTTTTAGCTTTCATTGTAGAAGATGAGAATTCAGAATATTTCATTTTCCTACAAAGAAGAAAGAGAGAAAAACAGACATTTCATAGTTACTGAGGAATCATTAGATGAATGCAATGTGACAGATAGCAGCCACTCTAGACTACAATGATGATGGTAAAATTATATATAAGCAAAGTTGTGGACTATGAGTCTTCAGATATCTTAGATGAATTTTCTCAAATTCAAGAGTTGTCCCCATCTTCCCAGAGAGTGGAGAGCTAGAGACCAGAGAGGGATAGTTCTTTTCTAGGGTCACCCAGCTCTTGCTCTGTTCTGTTGCACAGAGATGTGCCACCGAGCCAGCCTTTCTCATGGCAGACATACGGTAGGTGCTTCCTTGCAAGCCTGAACAGGGCTGGCCCTTGAAGTAAGGAGGCTGTCCAAATCCCCGCTCCTGAGACCTGGCACTTGCCCAGCTCATCTGCCACTCTTCCTTGGGCCTTGGGGCTCTTGAAGCTGTGGTTTTCCTCTGGGTGGTGACTCAGTGCCCACAGCCCACCCTGCATGTGAACCTCCCTTCCCCTGGGCCTCACTGACCGCCCTAAACCACAGGCAGCTGTGGTTTTCCTTAAAACAGCAACCACTAACTGCCAAGCCCACCCCACCTACCCTCCACTCCCCACTCCACCCGTCAGTGCCCTAGCCCCAACCTCAGGGCATCAACTGAAAGAGAACTGAAGGGAGTTGCATACATCCATGGGACATGGTGTTTATAATGAGCTTTGCCTTTTATAGCATGAGTGTAAAAGATATACCCATTTAATAGCCAGGGAGAATGAGGCCAAAATGTTTTAGGGGCTTCTTTCAAAGCAATCGATGCATTCCTTCAACTAGCATTCCTTAAAAGCCCGCTAAAACACAGGACAGTAGACACTGAGATGCGATGCCCATTTTCCCCTTCAGGGAAGGACTTGGTACCCAGGGGCAGGAGTATTGTGGGCTGTCAGCCCCTTGAGGGATTGCTTCAGCTGCAGATACTTGCTTTACCAGAGGTCATGTCTTTCTCTGGGTGTTCTATACACAAAGACTAATCTAGTTGGGGTATAAAGGCCCAGCTATTTCAACCCAGTGTGGGACTGTGACAGGCCATTCTGCTCCAAGCTCCCAATGAGGCAACCAAAGCTGGGGTGGGGCCTGCAGTGCAGCTCTGCCCAGTTCTGCCTCTTCCCCCTCCCTTCTACAGGCATCAATCTCAAGACGTCTCCTTAAAGAACATCCAGCATGCTAAACTTTGAGTCATAGTCTGCTTCCCGGAGAACCCACCCGCAATACTTGGCTTTCAAAGAGCTGCCAGCCTAGTGGCAGAGAGACACGTAAACAACCAAAGTGGAGAAAGGATGGCCTCAGGGTGACACAGCCACCAGAGGCCCCCCAAAACAGGCTTTGGTGCACAGGCAGGGAGGATTTGGGAGGCACTGGGTAGCAGCATTGAGGCAAGAGCCTAAGCACCTCTTGCCACCCTAAAGCTGCAGCACAGACCCTTGGCTTGGAGGAGGGACAGGGTTCCCACCTGCTACCATGATTTTCTCTGACCTAGTCTGCTCCCATAAGCAACACCCCCCAAGGTGGCTCTCTCCCAACTTTCCTCCTCAAATACATATTCTTACTATGTTGGGTCCAGGTGCCTCTTACAGCCCCAGTGCCTTGTGACCAGCCAGAGGCAGCTGCAGAGCTCCAGGGATGCTCAAGGGAGCTGTTCTGGACCTTGAGGGCTCAGAAAGGAGAGCAGACCCTTAGGTCAAGCAAAGGAACCCCAGGATTGTGGGGAACACAACTCGGTTCCAGTCCCACAAAAAGAAACATGGCCAAAGGAGCAAGCAAGCTCCCCTCACTGTGGGCACATCCTCATACTACGGTCCAGCCTGTGCTTGCTATGCTTCTGATGATAAGGAACTCTGACCCTATGTCTCCTCCAACCAGAGGTCCCAGGGGCTGGACAATTCAGATAATAAGGAAGATCTTCCTTCCCTGGAGCCCTTCCCTCTGTCTCCCTGGGCCTTCTGCAAGAGTCCTCTTCTGGCCTTAGGGGCCATGGAGTCTGCCCCCTCTGCCCGAGGCTAATCTTCAGCGCAAAAAATCCACAGTTTGGGCCCCCAATCTGATCCCAAGTCACTGTGGGATCTTGGGAACATTCCTCTTCCAGGGACCTCATTTCTCCATCTGTTTGACACAGGGGCAGGAGAGGAAGTCTTTCAGCTTCCTGACTGCCCTGACATTTGTGACCCAGTGGTATATCAAGACCATGATCCTATGCCTGGCCCCCACCCCACCCCTTTGTCTTCTCCCCTCCAACTTTCCCAGACCCAGCATCTGCCACTGCCCCTTCCCTGACCTTCCACCTCTCCTGGGACTGACAAGAGATGAGAGGGTTAAAAGTCAGCCTTGCCTCCCAACTGACCCTAGAGGACTGCTTGGAGGGCGTGCAGCTCACTAAGCGCAGGGCAGCAGCTGCAACAAGCCAGTGTTCTGGCAACTCCTGGAAATCATGTTGGAGAAATGCTGCCCTGGTGAGGGATGGGAGTGAAGAGCTCAGGGTGGGAAACAGCCAGTTCAAGGCTGTACTTGAACATATGTGTTGGTGAGGTTACTCCCTTGCAGCAGAGAAGCCAGAAAAAGTACTGTCCATGCTAGACTCCTCTGTTGTGAGGAAGGATGACTCATCACAGACAATCTCTGCTCAAAGTGTACCATGGGCCCCACAATCCCCCACCCGCACAAGGAACAGCAGTGGGAGGGGAGAGAAATGGACTGGGCACAGGCTGTGGCTTTGAGTCTAGTCCAGGGTGGAGGGAAACCATGTCACAGACTTTAGCCAGGCCACAGCTGCACCAACCCTGACCCTGAGACAGCACTGGAGAGGGATGGAACCCAGCCATCCATGTCTTCTAGGCCAGGCCCAGCTTATGTTTGGTTGTAAATATTGTTAAGGGATTTAGTGGCAAGGGATGAGGGGCTCAGTCTGCAACCAGCATCAGGGATCAGTCTATGACCAGGATCAGGGCTCAGAGTGTGACCAGAATGAGAACTCAGTCCTGATGACAAGGGCTCTCACATTAATCACCCTCCAGGTGGGGCTCAGAGCCAGGGAAGTTGTGGAAAGTGTCTGAGGGCAAGGGTAGGGTCAGCTGGGAGAGAGGGGAGGTGGGGAAGCATGATTGCTAAGAGGTCCCTGGGCCTGATGCCAGCTGAGTGAAAGCCAGACAGGGAGTCAGAACTCCAGCTCTGCCAGCTGTGCGATTTGGGGGACTACTTCCATTTTGGGGTGTGGGGGGGGGTCTCTGTTTTCCTGTGTGTGACATGGGGATATTTCCTTCTGTCCTGCCTGATAAAAACCTTTTAAACCACATGCAACTTCATGTTTTACGAAGCAGCATCTCTTTTGGCCCTCACAAGAACCCTTATCATACCTGCCTCACAGGGTGAGAATGCACTTTATGACATGGCTGAAAAGACGGATGGGGTTGTTTGCTCAGGTTTTGTTGTTGTTGTTTTTGCGGTACGCGGGCCTCTCACTGTTGTGGCCTCTCCCGTTGTGGAACACAGGCTCTGGACGCGCGGGCTCAGCGGCCATGGCCCACAGGCCCAGCCGCTCTGCGGCATGTGGGATCCTCCCGGACCGGGGCACGAACCCGCGTCCCCTGCATCTGCAGGCGGACCCTCAACCACTGCGCCACCAGGGAAGCCCTCAATTAATTTTTAGCTTCCCAAACTCATGTGCGAAAATTGTTTACAGAGTCAAACTGTGCTAAAGGGTTAGAACAAAGACAGCACTCTCCTACATCACTCCACCCTGCTCTCCAGAAGTGACCACCTCAACTCATTCTGTTATTTCTTCTGGTTTTTATCTCCTAAATAAAGCATTTGTTGCTATTATTGCTATCTCCACAGCAATAATACTAGATATATAATCATATTAGATACCGTCTCTTGTCCTTCCTCTCATGATAAAGGAGGTTTACTTACACCCTTTTCCCTCTCCTTTCAATATCATGACACCACATTTCTTGGTTACATTCACAATCAATCAATCATGCTCATGGCTGAGCCAAGTAGTATGCTGTAACTACCTTTCCTTTCTTTGTAAACTTCTTTCTCTCTTCACGGTAATCGTTGACTCATTTTTTCATTTGCTTTTTTTTTTGACCCTTCCCACACCCTGCAAAAGCCCTGTAAAATGATTCTTGATACACATTTTCATTATCAGTTCCAATTCCTTATTTCTTTTTTCCCTCTGAGACACCTCTACTGGAGTCTCTGGTTCTCCTGCCTCCATCTGAACTAATAGCTCTAGATCAGCCACAGAGCTGTCATCCTGGGACTTCTCCTGGCCAACATACTGAAACTTCTTTCTTTAATTATCTCTGATTTTCCTGGATTCAACTTTTTTTTCTTGTTTTATGCTCTTCTAGGGGGTGGAGCACATCCTTCAGTAGCTTCCCAGGAAGTCTGCATGGGAGATAAAGTTTTTCAAACCTTGCATATCTGAAAATATCTACATTCTACTCTCACATTGTATTGATACTTTGGCTGGGTATATAATTCTCAGTTGAAAATACTTTTCCTTCAGCATCTTTAAGGCATTGCTTTGAGGACTTCTAGCTTCGAATGTTGCTATTAAAAGGTCTGATTCTGATCTGATTCCTGATCCTTTGTATAAGATCTGATGTCACTTTCTGGAATCTTCTCTCCATTAAAAAAATAATAAATTTGTTTATTTTATTTATTTTATTTTTGGCTGTGTTAGGTCTTTGTTGCTGCACGCGGGCTTTCTCTATTTGCGGTGAGCAAGGGCTACTCTTCGTTGTGGTGCATGGGCTTCTCGTTGCAGTGGCTTCTCTTGTTGCAGAGCAGGGGCTCTAGGCACACGGGCTTCAGTAGTTGTGCCACACGGGCTCAGTAGTTGTGGCTCGCTGGCTCTAGAGCGCAGGCTCAGTTGTTGTGGTGCATGGACTTTGTTGCTCCACAGCATGTGGGATCTGCCCAGACCAGAGCTTGAACCCACGTCCCCTGCATTGGCAGGCAGATTCTTAACCACTGTGCCACAAGGGAAGCCCTCCATTTTTAAAAACAGCTTTTCTGAGGTACAATTCACATACCATATGATTCACTTATTTTTTTTAATTTTTTTACTTTTTGCGGCACGCGGGCCTCTCACCGTTGTGGCCTCTCCCGTTGCAGAGCACAGGCTCCAGAAGCGCAGGCTCAGCGGCCATGGCCCATGGGCCCAGCCGCTCCGCAGCATGTGGGATCCTCCCGGACCGGGACACGAACCCACGACCCCTGCATCAGCAGGCGGACCCCCAACCACTGTGCAACCAGGGAAGCCCCGATTCACTTATTTAAACTGTACAATTCAATGGTTTTTTAGTGTATTCATAGAGCTGAACAACTATCACTACAATTGATTTTAGAATACTTTCATCACCCACAAAAGAAACTCTGTATATTACCAGTCACTCTCCACCTCCCCGCAAATCACTCAGCCCTAGGCAACCACTAATCTATTTCTCTCTCTATAGATTTTCCTGTTTTGGACATTCAAATAAATGAAATCATATAATATGTGGTCTTTTGTGACTGGTTACTTTCACTTAGCACAATGTTTTCAAGGTTCATTCATATTGTGTTATGTATCAGCACTTCATTCCACTTTATGGCTGGATAATATTGCCTTGTATGGATACACCACATTTTGTTTATTCATCTATCAATTGATTGACATCTGAGTTTTTCAACTTTTTGGCTATTATAAATAATGGTGCTATGAGCATCTTTGTACAAGTTTTTGTATGAACATATATTTTCCTTTCTCTTGGGTATATACCTAGGAGTAGAATTGGCTGGCGTATATGGTAACTCTATGTTTAACCATTGGAGGAACAGCCAGACCATTTTCCAAAGCAAGTGTACCATTTTACATTACCACCAGCACTATATGAGGGTCCCAATTTCTTTACATCCATCACAACGCTCATTATTACCTTGTTTATTATAAGTGGATGTTAAGTGGTATCTCATTGTGGTTTTGATTTTCATTTTCCTAATGGTTAATGATGTTGAACATGTTTTCATGTTGGCCATTTGTATACCTTCCTTAGAGAAATGTCTGTTCATCTCCTTTGCCTGTTTTATTTTATTTTTTTATTATTATTATTTTTTTGGCCATGCCACGTGGCCTGTGGGATCTTAGTTCCCTGATCAGGGACTGACATGAGCCCTAGGCAGCAAAAGCACAGAGTGCCAACAACTGGACTGCCAGGGAATTCCCTCCTTTGCCCGTTTAAAAATGGGGTTAAATTACACACTTCCCTGGCAGTCCAGTGGTTAATACTCCACGCTTCCGCTGCAGGGGGCATGGGTTCGACCCCTGGTGGGGGAACTAACATCCAACATGCCATATGGTGTGGCCAAAAAAAAAAAAAAAAAAAAAAAATTGGGTTAAATTTTTTTTTT
>NW_020174938.1:1633142-1692352 GCF_003031525.2 Neophocaena asiaeorientalis asiaeorientalis
ATGCATTTTGGGGGGGCAAAAAAAAAAAAAAAAAAAAAAAAATTGGGTTAAATTGTCTTTATTACTGGGTTGTTAAGAGTTCTTCATATATTCTAAATACAAGTCCCTTATCAGATACATAATTTATAAGTACTTTCTCACATTCTATGGGTTGTCTTTTCACTTCTGATAGTGTCTGTTATGAGTTGAATTATGTTTCCCAAAAAGATCTGTTGAAGTCCTAACCCCCCAGTTTCTCAGAATGTGACCTTATTTGCAAATAGAGTCATTGTAGATGTAATTAATTAAGCTAGGGTCAAACTGGAATACAGTGGGCCTTAATTCAATATGACTGGTATCCTTATAAGAAGGTGTTGTGAAGATACACATGGAAACCCTGTGTCCATTACCAGTCACTGTGATGTCAGAGAACACCATGTTATGACAGAGGTGGAGGTTGGAATTATGCAGCTGTAAGCCAAGGAATGCCAAGGATTGACGACTATCACCAGAAGCTAGGAAGTGGCAAGGAAGGATTCACTCCTACAGATTTCAGAGGGAATGGTTTTGTCAATACCCTGATTTTGGACTTCCAGCCTCCAGAACTGTGACAAGATAAATTTCTATTGTTTTAAGCCACTCAGTTTGTGGTACTTTGTTATGGCAGCCCTAGGAAATTAATATAGTGTCATTGTAGTATAAATGCCTGACATGAAAGTTTTATGCATTGTAATGTAAGTGCCTGGCATTAAGCTTTTGATTTCTGAGGCATCCATTTCAAGACATCCATCTCAAATAAACATGTTGCCAGCTGTATGACATAACTTCTAGTTAAACAAATAGATAAGTAGCCAGGCCACCCCACCCATGAAGTTCTCCTTTCAGAAAGCCCTGGAGTAACTGAACACTTGATTGACTCTGCTTTTCCCTTCCCACGCCCTAATTCCCACTCTTATGCTTTAAATTTGCCAGCAAAGAGTGAACCCACGAAATCCTAGGCACCGCACCCTCAACCCCAAGGGCAGAACCCCAGTCCACACTTTCTCTCACTCTCCCCACAACCTCATTGTGTGATCCTTGGGGATGCCCTGTACCTTCCAGGACCTGTGAATAATAAACCCTCCAGGACCTGTGAATAATAAACCTTGATTTTTCAAAGTTCTCTGATAGTTGTTGCTGAGGTGCATCTTGCAATCATAATAGAACCACAAGGGCCAGTCCAACCTCAACACTGGCTCCAGTCTGGGAAATGTCTACGGGGGCTTGCCACAAGTAGTATGAGGCCAGGAGAATGCCTAAGGCATTTTTAGCTAATAGCATCACTACTGATAGGCTGAAACCAACACAAAACAGTTCTTTGAAGCAAAAAGGATTTTAATTTTGATTAATGTATCTATTTTTCCTTTTGTTGGTCATGCTTTTAGTGTCATTTCTAAGAATACTTTGCCAAATTCATGGTCGTGAAGGTTTACCCTAAATTTTCTTCTATGAGTTTTTTAGTTTTAGGTCTTACATTTAGGTCTTTGATCCATTTTGAGTTAATTTTTGTATATGGTGTGAGATAAGGATTCAACTTCATCCTTCACATGTGGATACTCTGTTGTCCCAGAACCATTTGTTGAAAAGACTATTCTTTCCCCATTGGATGGTCTTGGCACCCTTGCGAAAGTCAGTTGACCATAGACGTGTGGGTTTATTTCTGGACTGTCAGTTCAATTCCATTGATCTGTATGTCTATTCTTGGGCCAGTACCACACTGTCTTGATTACCATTGATTTGTGGTAAGTTTTAAAATCAGGAAGTGAGTTCTCCAACTTTGTTTTTTTTTTGCGGTACGCGGGCCTCTCACTGTTGTGGCCTCTCCCGTTGTGGAACACAGGCTCTGGACGCGCGGGCTCAGCGGCCATGGCCCACGGGCCCAGCCGCTCTGCGGCATGTGGGATCCTCCCAGACCGGGGCACGAACCCGTGTCCCCTGCATCGGCAGGTGGACTCTCAACCACTGTACCACCAGGGAAGCCCCCAACTTTGCTTTTTTTTCAAGATTGTTTGGCTATTCAGGATTCTTGAATTTTCATATGAATTTTATCATCAGTTTATCAGTTTCTGCAAAGAAGCCAGCTGAGATTTTGATAAAGACTGTATTAATCTGTAGATTAGTTTGGAGAATATTGCTATCTTAATATTTTCCTTCAATTCACAAGCACAAATATCTTTCTATCTATTTAGGTCATCTTTAATTTCTTTCAACAATGTTTGAGTATTCAGAATATAAGTTTTGAACTTCTTTTTAAAAATTTACTCCTAAATATTTTATTCTTTTTGATGCTATAGTAAATGGAATTGTTTTCTTAATTTCCTCTTCATATCATTCATTGCTAATGTGTAAATATACACTTGATTTTTGTATATAGATATTATACTCTGAAAACTTGTTGAACTTGTTTATTGGTTCTAGCAATTTTTTAGGATTTTCAATATTCAAGATCATGTCCTCTGCAAATAGAAATTCCTTTTCAATTTTAATGTCTTTTATTTCTTCTTCTTGGCTAATTGCCCTGGATAAAACCTTCAGTACCTTGTTGAATACAAGTGGTGAGAGTGGACATCCTTGTCTTGTTCCTGATTGTAGGGGGAAGTTTTCAGGCTTTTGCCATTAAGTATGATGTTAGCAATAGATTTTTCATAGATTACTTGTATCAGGTTGATGCAGTTCCCTTCTATTCCTAGTTTACTGAGGTTTTTTTTTCTTTCTTTTTTTTTAATCATGAAAGGGTGTTGGATTTTGTCAAAATTTTTTTTTCATCTATTGAAATGATTGTGTGGTTTTTGTCCTTTATTATATTACCATGGTGTATTATATTGATCAATTTTTGTATGTTGAGCCTTGTATTTCTGGAGAATACTCCACTTGGTTGTGATGAAAATTCTTTTCATCTTGCTAGATTTAGTTTGCTAATATTTTGATGATTTTTTTGCATATATATTCATAAAAGATATT
The DNA here is from genome assembly GCF_003031525.2 of Neophocaena asiaeorientalis asiaeorientalis. Lineage (NCBI taxonomy): Eukaryota > Metazoa > Chordata > Mammalia > Artiodactyla > Phocoenidae > Neophocaena > Neophocaena asiaeorientalis. Next base: position 1,636,122 of record NW_020174938.1, read on the forward strand.
GTTTCATAATTTTATTTTCTTGTGATGTTTTTGTCTGGTTTTGTCTCATAGAACAAGACAAGAAGTTTTCCCTCTTCCATTTTTTGGAAGAGTTTGTGAAGAATTGGTGTTAATTCTTCTTCAAATGTTTAGTAGAATTCACCAGTGAATTCTGGGTCTGGTCTCTTCTTGTCGAAAGTTTTAAAATTACTAATTCAATTTCCTGTTATAGGTCTATTCATATTTCCTATTTCCTCTTGAATCAGTTTCAGTAGTTTTTGTCTTCCTAGGAATTTGTCCATTTCATCTAAATTATCCAATTTGCTGGTATAAGTTGTTCATAATATTCACTTATAATCCTTTTTAAAATTTTATTTATTTATTTATTTATTTATTTTTGGCTGTGTTGGGTCTTTCTTGCTGCACACAGGCTTTCTCTAGTTGCAGTGAGTGGGGGCTACTCTTCATTGCGGTGCACGGGATTCTCCTTGCAGAGGCTTCTCTTGTTGCGGAGCATGGGCTCTAGGTGCGCAGGCTTTAGTGGTTGTGGCTCACTGGCTCAGTAGTTGTGGTACATGGGCTTAGTTGCTCTGCGGCATGTGGGATCTTCCTGGACCCGGGCTTGAACCCGTGTCCCCTGCATTGGCAGGCAGTTTCTTAACCACTGCGCCACCAGGGAAGTCCTATAATCCTTTTTATATTTCTAAAATCAGTAGTGATGTTTTCTCTTTCATTCCCGATTTTAGTATTTTGAGTCTTCTTTCTCTTTTCTTTTGGTCAGTCTAGCTAAAAGTTTGTTCAATTTTGTTTGTCATTTCAAAGAATTGACTTTTTGTTTCATTTATATTGTCTTTGTTTTTCTACTCTTATTTCATTAAATTTCACTCTAATCTCTATTATTTCCTTCCTTTGCTTGCTTTAGATTTGGTTTGCACTCCTTTCCAGTGTCTTAAGGTGGTAAGTGGTGTTATAGATTCGTAATCATTCTTATCTTATAATAGACACACTTGAAGCTATAAATTTCCCTTGAAGCACTGCCTTAGCTGCATGCCATCAGTTTTGATATGGTGTATCTTCATTTTTATTTACTTCAAAGTATTTTCTACTTTGCCTTGTGATTTCTTTGGCCTATTGATTTTTTTAGACGTATACTCCTATTTTCCACATATTTGTAAAATTCTCAAATTTCTTTCTGTTATTGATTTGTAATTGAATTCCATTGTAGTCAGAGAACATGCTTTTTATAATTTCAATCCTTTTACAATTATTGAGGTTTGTTTTATGGCCTATCATATGGTTCATATCAGAGGATGCTCTATGTGAATTTGAGAAGAATATGTATTCTGCTGTTTGAGTGGAGAGTTCCCTAGATATCTGTTAGGTCTGTTTGGCTTATAGTGTTATTCAGCTCTTCCATTTCCTTGCTGATCTTCTTTCTAGTTGTACTACCCATTATTTAGAGTGGGATATTGAAGTCTCTGAGTATTACTGCTGAATTGTCTATTTATCCCTTCAAGTCAGTTTTAGCTTAATGCATGTTGGTGTTGTCTTTTCAGACATAACAATTATATGTTTATAATTGTTATGTCTTCTGATGGACTGGCCCTTTTATCACTATAAAATGTTCTTCTTTATCTCTCGTTGCAAGTTTTGTTTTAAAGTCTATTTTGTCTGATATTAGTAGAGCCACTCCAGCTTACTTTTGTTTTGTTTTTTCACATAAGAGACCTTTATCTATACTTTTACTTTCGATCTATTAGTATCTTTGAATCTGAAGCATTTATCTTTTAGATATCATAGGGTTGGATCTTGTTTTTTAGTCCAGTATGACTCTCTCTGCCTTTTGACCAGATTGTGTAATATACTCACGTATAGTGTTGTATTGATATAGCTGGATTTATGTCTATTTTATTTTTTGTTTTCTATATGTTTTATATCTTTTTTGTTCCTTTCTCCTTCCTTCACTGCTTAATTTTACACTAAGTGAATACCTTCTGATATAACATTTTAATTTCTTTAATAATTTTTTCACTATTTTTTGAGTTATTTTCTTAGTACTTATCAGAGTCTGATTCAAATTTATTTTAATTTAATTCCAGTGAGCTGTAAAAATATTACTCCTTACACATTTATTTATATACTCCTGTATATTGATTCCCTTTTCCTTGTGCTATTATTGTTATTATAGTTATTTATTATTATTACTAATTTATAAAATAAATAGTATACAGTGTATTTGTATATGTCTATATAAGTTATAAATCCAATAATAAATTGTTATAATTCTTACTTTTTTAATATTTGTATGTCTTTTAAAGAAGCTGAGAGAAGAAGGGAGAGGATATATAATTACAGAGTTTGTTATTTACCAATTCTGGCTCTCTTCATTTGTTCCTGTGGATCCAAATTACAATCTGTTGTCATTTCTTTATTCTAATACAAATTTGTTTCCACCCACCTCCTTTGTGCTGTTATTGTCAAATACACTGCATTTCTATATGTTATATAACCAACAATACAATTATAGACATATTGTTTCATATAATTGCTTTTTAAATCAGTTAAGAGAAAAAGAAGAAATATACACGTATACTATCTTATAAATTACCTAATTGTCTTTAACACTCTGTTTTCTCATATACTTTCGAATTATTGCCTGAGGTCACTTGCTTTCAGTCTCAAGAACTTCCTTTAGTATATCTTGTAGGGTAGGTCTGCTAGCAACGAATTCTCTCAATTTTTGTTTACAGTAAGTCCCCTACATATGAACCTTCAAATTTCAAACTTTCAAATATATGAACGTGCGTTCCATCAATGTCAGGCATGAGTGAAATTGCAGCTTGCCCTCCATCTCCTATTGCAATGATCCTTCAACTCCACTATCTCCCACCTCCTCTCCCTCCTCCAGTCAGTAACTCTTCTTGCCTGTTCACTCGATGCCAGCCCCTGGATGCCAGCTGTTGTACTGTACTACTGTACTTTTCAAGGTACCGTACTGTAACATTAAAAATGTTTCCTTTATTTTGTGTGTTTGTTTTTTATGTATTATTTGTGTGAAAAGTATTATTAACCTATTACAGTACAATACTACATAGCCGATTGTGTTGGGTACCTAGGCTAACTTTGTTGGACTTACGAACAAATTGGACATAAGACTGCGCTCTCAGAACAGGACTGGTTCGTATGTAGGGGACTTACTGTACTTGGAAATGTCTTTATTTCACTTTCATATCTGAAAGCTAGTTTTGCTGAAAGAAGATTTGGTTGACAGTTTTTTTCTCTCAGCATTTCGAAGATGTCATCCCTCTGCCTTCTGGCTTCCACTGTTTCTGATGAGAAGGCAGCTGTTATTTTTATTAGGGTTTCTTTGGACATGACAAATCATTTTTCTCTTGCTGTTTTCAATATTTTCTCTTTGTCCTTGACTTTCAAAATTTTACTACAATGTGTATGGGTGTGGATCTCTTCATATTTATCTTACTTGGAGTTCATTGAGCTTCTTAGATGTGTAGATGAATGTTTTTCATCAAATTTGGGAAGTTTTCAGCCATTACTTCTTCAAATATTTTTAAATTTTCTCTTCCTCCTCTTTTTCTGGTACTCCTATTATGCTTATATTGGTACACTTAACAGTATCTCACTTTTCTCTAAAGCTCTGTTCTTTTTTCTTCATTCTTTTTTCTCTCTGTTCTTCATATTACATATTCACTATCAACCTGTCTTCAAGTTTGCCAATTCTTTCTTCTGCCAGCTCAAGTCTACTGCTGAGTCCATCTATTGGACTTTTCTTTTAAATTCTTATATTTTTCAACTTCAGAATTTCCAATTGTATCTTAATGTCTTTCTCTTTATTGATATTATCTATTTGATGAGATATGAATGAAACTGAGCAGGGCCCTATGGGGCTCCCAAGTACGGAGGAATTTTTGTCCCCCATTTCTTGTAGGCAAGACTCCAGCCTCCATGACCTTCCTTGATTTCCAAAGGGCAGATTGCAAATCAAGGGAGGAGCAGCCAGAAAACCACCTGAGGCAAGATTAAAGGGACCAGAGAAGCTCATCAAGATAGGAGACTGACCACCTGAGACCCTGCACACACCCTAATCTTGTCAGCAACCCCACCCTTTTGAAACTCTGCAGAAGAAAGAAGAATGCAGGACTGTTACTGCCTTGATCCTTATTGCATACCCCTGACCACGAGCCCCAACTATAAGACCTCTCCCTATTCCCCAGGGAGGGGGGCACAGTTCTTGAGCTGCTAGCCTGCTGTGTTCCCCTCTTTGCCTGGCAAAGAATAAAGCCACCCTTTCTTTCTCCTCCAAAACTCTGTCTCTGTATCTCATTTCAGCATCAGTGTACAGGCAGCCAAGATTTTGGCAACACTATCATCACACTTTACTTCTCCATGCATGGTTCCCTTTGGTTCTTTGAACATATTTGCTGTGAAATCTTTGCCTGCTAAGTCTGATATCTGGACCCTCTCAAAAGCAGCTCTGTTGACTGCTTTTTTTTTCTTGTGTATTGGTCACATTTTCCTGTTTCTTTGCATGTTTCATAATTTTTTGTTGAAAACCATGTGTGTATAATTTTATTATATTTGTAATAAAATTTTAGATAATACATTGCAGCAACTCTGGATACTAGCCATCGTCCTCTCCCCCCAGCTTCTTCTTCTTGCTGTTTGTTTATTTATTTTGTGATCTGGCTAGACTATTTTGAAATTTACTTCCCCTGCAACATGTAGACTGATTCCACTCCTAAACTGCATAGCCTTGGATATGTGCCATCACCCTGGAATGAGAGTGGTTTTAAAAGGGCTCTGTTCATCTCTTTCCTTGACCATTCTGTTAAGCTGTCTCTATTGGTATCATACCCAGCTGTTAGCCTCCACTAATTGCTGACTAATTGCTCTATTGTTTTCAACAATGCCCTGGGGCATAAATTGCTCCACAGTCTGATACAAAGAAATGAAGACCCTTTGCAGGAGTAGTCTTTGAGGTCAATCTCTGAAGTTTGTTCTGACCTCAAGAGGGCTCTTTAGTTATCTCTGCCTGCTTCTCTCTGGCAAACTTCTACTTAGTCTAATTTTTAGCTTGTTTTTCTCAAAACAGTACCAGACTTTGCTTACCATCAATATCTCCATTGTTTTTGAGAGCACCCATGTGCTTGTATTTCCCCACACTCTCTTGCAAATAAGTCAGTTCCCTTGGGGAAAGCATCAGAGTTCTTATGTTCTTATGGACTCCCTCTTATGGACTTCCCCTCTCCCTGTACAAAACTTCTGTGTCACTGCTCTGAAGCTGGTGTCTTGGAGTTACACTCCTGCTTTACAAGGGTGCTGGGTTGTGGCAGTAGCCTTTGGTCTTCTAAACTGGCCTCTCCCAGAATGGAACCTCCACTCTATAAGTAAACAAGGTGAGGGAGATCGAGGCCTCAGTATCCTCAGGCTTCCATGCCTAGGGTAGAGGTTCCACCCTATAGGTTGGAAATGGCTTGAGGAAGAGAGCTCCAGCCCTCTCAGCTACTCTTACCTGGAATAGAGCTTCTGCAACACAGAGGTGAGGGAGATGAGAAATGCTGGCGGTCTGCCACTCTCAGGGAGATACCTTAGCTCTCAGCTGGGCCCTGGGGATAGAGAGAACCCTGTGTTCTTGGCTGTAACTGCCTAGAGAAGAGCTTCTTTCACAATGACCTGAAAGGGGAGAGAGAGAAAGAAGATCATAGCTCAAATGCCAAGGCCTCTAACTCTTCTTACTGTTACCGAAAGCTCGGCCTCTCTGTACACCGGTGCCAAATCAAATCTCAGAGACAGAGTTTTGGGTGAAGTAGAAAAGGATAGCTTTATTACTCTGCCAGGCAAAGGGGGACATAACGGGTTTCTTATCTCTTTCATCCTATTATCCATCTCTGTTTCTTTCTGTTTAACTTTCTGAAAGGTTTCCTTGACTTTATCTTTCTACCACTTGGTTATCACATTTAAAATTTCTTACTTGCTCACTGATTGTTCCCTTTTTATGGCATCCTGTTCTTGTTTCAGGATGCAATATCTCTTTCAGTCTAAGATTATGAACAATAGTTTCTTTGAAGTTTTCATCTGCTCTTTGCAGCATCTTTGTTTCTGAGTTCCCTTTTTCTATTGTTTTGGCCTCTCTTACATGTTAAAGACTCTCCTCAGGGACTTCCCTGGTGGTCCAGTGGTAAAGAATCTGCCTTACAACGCAGGGGACACGGGTTCGAACCCTGTCAGGGAACTAAGATCCCACATGCTGCGAGGCAACTTAGCCCATGCGCCACAACTACTGAGCTCATGCACCTCAACTAGAGAGCCTGCATGCTGCAAACTACAGAGCCCACGGGCTCTGGAACCCATGTGCCACAACTACAGAGCCCACATGCCCTGGAGCCTGCACGCCACAACTAGAGGAGAAAAAACCCGCATTCCACAACTAGAGAGAAGCCTAAGCGCTGCAATGAAAGATCCCGCATGCCTCAACGAAGCTCCTGCGTGACGCAACTAAGACCCAATGCAGCCAAAAATAAATTAAAAAAAAAAAAAAAGACTTCCCTTGGGCTTCCCTGGTGGCGCAGTGGTTGAGAGTCCACAGGGGACGCTGGTTCATGCCCCGGTCCTGAAAGATCCCACATGCCACGGAGCGGCTAGGCCTGTGAGCCATGGCCGCTGAGCCTGTGTGTCTGGAGCCTGTGCTCCGCAACAGGAGAGGCCACAACAGTGAGAGGCCCACGTACTGCAAAAAACAAAACAAAACAAAACAAAAAAAAACTTCCCTCAAATGTCTGAAAACTGGCTCTTTATTTCAGGGCTGACGTCCCAGCCCGAAGGCATGCTCATATCACCTGGAGATCACGTTCTGTGGAGGAGAAAGAGGGCCAACCATGGAGCTGGACACACCTGGCTCAAAACCCGTCTCCACATTTTTTTACTCTGATTGGGTAAATCCCCTGAGCATCAGCTTCCCTTTTAGTAAAATAAGGATAATAATATACCCTTGCAGATCACACATAAGCAAGTGCTGGGCACACCACAGATACTCAGGAAATGTTAAGATCCCAGCCTTCCCCATTCAGAAGTTGGTCTAAGATACCTCAGTCAGTCCTTATCCTCTGCATTGACTGACGTGCACTTCTCTTCCTTCTGTCTCTCCCTTTCTATTAACATCATATGCTCATGATCATGCCTCTACCAACCATGGAGGGACAGCCCATCCCTGATAATAAGACTATGCCACCATGATGCCTTAAAACAAATTTGGTGGGCTTCCCTGGTGGCGCAGTGGTTGAGAGTCCGCCTGCCGATGCAGGGGACGCGGGGTTGTGCCCCGGTCCGGGAGGATCCCAAAAAAAAAACAAATTTGGTGTCAGGTGGACCTGGGATCCAAGCTCTGTACTGAGCTTTGAAATAACAGATATCATGTAAAATCAGAGGTTCACCCAGTGTCTCCAAGCCTTGGATGAGACCCCTATTTACTACAGTCAAAGAGATAAGAGGAGGGACTTCCCTGGTGGTGCAGTGGTTTAGAATCCGCCTGCCAATGCAGAGGACACAGGTTCGATCCCTGGTCTGGGAAGATCCCACATGTTGCAGAGCAACTAAGCCTGTGCACCACAACCACTGAGCCTGCGCTCTAGAGCCCATGAGCCACAACTACTGAGTCTGCATGCGACAACTACTGAAGCCTGCGTGCCTAGAGCCCGTGCTCCACAATGAGAGAAGCCACTACAATGAGAAGCCCGCACACCACAACGAAGAGTAGCCCCCACTCGCCGCAACTAAAGAAAGCCCACACGCAGCAACGAAGACCCAACGCAGCCCAAAAACACAAGAGAGAGATAAGAGGAGACAGGAACAATATGGTCTGAGGGACTCAGAACATACCCAAGAGGAAGACCCTCAGTGACAACTGGCATCTGGACCTCAGAAAAGATGTTCTTCTCTGCTTAGAGCAAAGAGGGTGTCTTCAAATCTTCCAACAGTCCGGATACACAATTTTTCAGGACAGCTGTTAGACTTCATGTACCACATCCCCACACTACCCTGCCTCCCCACCGCCCTCCAGCTCCTTCCTGCTGCACCCATTTTGCTGCTCAAGCCCAGGCCACGGCTCTATTTCCTTGAGGATACCATCTCCTAAGCAAGGCCATAAAGCAAGAGGAGAAAAGGGATAGCCTCTCCTAAGCCAGCAGGGGAGGTCTTGGCCTCCAACTGAGAATCTGTGTGCTCTGGCCTCCTTCAGAGCATTCTGCACCAGGCATCTGACTTCAAAGGCTCCCTGAGCTGGGTCTGGCCCTATTCCTTCAGCTCTCTGATTCTGCCATGGTGGGTGCTCAAACCTGAAGTTCCTGGGGCCAGGATGAGAGCTTGGCCAGCTCCATGCTGTAGCCAGTGCGCTCTAGGAAGGGCATTCCACACAAGGAGTTCTACACACCTGAGCCCTCTGCTGGGAATGTGTGCCTCCAGGCCTGCACACATCATCCTGGGGGTGACCGGTCACCTGAGCAAAACCAGCACACTTGGTGCTCAGGGCTTTTCCTGCACTCTGGTGATCGCATCCTTCATCTGTCGCCTCTCCTGCATTTCTGAGGGGCAACTGAACACATACGCTAAAACACACTTGGGAAATTCCACACCCTTCCATCTAATGCACCTAAAGCGGCACCTCCTATGGGCCCTACACTGTGCTAGGTCAGGTGGGGAGAGGCAAAAATGGCACACAGGATGCTTCCCTCTCCTCCAACTAGCTGGCATGAAAGGTAACACCTGCCAAGTGTCCAATAATAAAGCTGTACGAGACTAGATGAAGGAACCATTTTAAAAGGACGGACCTGAAAGTATTCTCTAGCTTGATCTGGGTGGTATAATATATGTTATTCTTCAATTAAAAAAAAAACTGTGACTGGCCCTAGCCCCCAGAACTCAGCAGAGACTAGACAGGCCAAGTGGAGAGAAGACAGAGGATAGAAACATTGGGGGACCCAGGTCTGGAGGCTGGTGGATGGCAGTGGGAAGTTGCAGAGGGCATGGGTTGGAGCCCTTGTCAAAAAAATGTCTAGGGACTAACAGAATGTCAGAGACAGAGGGGATCAAGAGTGAGAGTTCTGATGTATGAGAGCCAGGGCAGCCCTCTCTTTAGGGAAACCAAGGAGTTCTGGGAAGTCTCAGTATACACACAGTTGATGGGGAGGTGGGGAGACGTTTGCTGGCTTCTCGTAGGTTCTGATTGAGTGGGGACTCCATGATGGATGGCTAGAAGGTCCAGGGTACTAGAAAACACTCAGGATTCTGGAAAAGGTGTCCTGGGAAGTGACCTCAGATAGTGAACAGCAGCTGCAGCCCACAGGTCCAAGACCTCCACCATTCCCAATGCCTAGTTTCCCCAAAGCAGTCTAAGCAGAACAAACCCAGAGCCCACCCCATGCTAGTCAGGGTCAGCCTCACCATCTGCATGGCCCAAAACCCTGTGTTTTGGGGACATGTGTGGTGAGCCTCCAGCTCAGAGGTGGAAGGGAGAAGGCAGACACTATGTGCTCAGTCAATGCCAAGGACTGAATCTCGACCACACGTTAAACTAAGCAGGGGCCCTCTCCACATCTCTGGTCCTCTGGCATCTGCTCCCCAGCACGAGAGGCTCACTACCTCACATTTTCACTCCATATTTCATAAGCTCTAACTGCCAGGATGTTTCTCCCTCTATGGGGTTGAACTTGGCCTCTAGGAGATTCCTTAGAGGTCTAGGACATACTCCTGTCTCCTGAGGCTGCTCTTCCCTGCCCATCCAGTCTGGTTTTTGTACACCTGTTCGGTGTGCTGGCTCTTCTTCTGCAGATGTTGGGCAGCGGGGGCCCTGAAAGGATCACAACACTTCAGGTGCAGTCTGAGTCAGAGGGAGGAATAATCTCCTCCTTTGATCTGCATGCTATGCAACTATTAATGCAGCCCAAACTTCTGGGGAAGCTCCGTGCATTGTATGTTCACTGTAGCTCACGAGAAAGAAAGTTCTCATTTCATAGGCACCTGCCTTGGTTTCCCACAGTCACTTGCTGTGGCCCCCAGGCCCTGTCTCACTGGGCCTCTGCCCACCTTATCCCACTTTAAACCACTACCCTCTCGTATTCACAGCCCTTCTTTCAGTTCCCCCAGCTAGCCCTCTCCTCCCTTCCTTTTCACATACAGTAGCCTCAGCCTGGAATGTTCTGGTTCATCTTTCCCTGGGTAGCTCCTGCTCACTCATCTTTCTTCTGATCACTTCCTCCAGGAAGTCTTCTCTTGAAGCTCCCCTCTCCCCCTCACTAAACTAGGCCCCATGGTTACCCCTCTCATAGCACCCCTTACCTTTCTTCCATGGTACTTATTGGAGTGTCTCCTCTTCCTTGTCTGATAAAGGTCTATCCCTCCCACTAGACAGCTAGCCCTGAGAGCAGGGAGCACATCTGCTTCTGCTCCTCACTGTATCCCCAACACTGAGCACAGTTCCTGGCTTGGGATATACGCAGAACAAAGTTGGATCAAGTGAATGAACGCGTGACTGAGGCACAGGGTTATTTTGTCTAATTAGGCAAAGCCCCTTCATTACCACACCACTCCATCCTGCCCAAATGGAGCAAGAAGATGAAGAGCAGAGGGTGGGCTGTGGAGATAGGCAGACCTGGGCCTGAGTTCCAGCACTGCCACTCACCAGATTGTGCCTTTGGTGAGTCACTTCACCTCCCCCAGCTTCGGTTTACTCACCAGTAAAATGGGGATGGTAATGGTGGGCACCTCACAGGATGACGGATGAAGTACAAATCATGTATGCAAAGGACCTAGCACACAATGCTCAGAACATGTGAGTCTTCTCCCCCAGAAGCTTGTGAGAGGGGTGTGTTCACATCCCAAGACCTCTAACGGGCAGGTAGGTTCTCATCACCTGGGTGGGGCTCCTCTGCTGCAGGCAGAGCAGTGGGGACAGGGAAGAGGTTTGTCTCTCACCACCAGATCGCTCTGGGAATTCTCTAATTGGGTCTGGGACCATCTTTGCTCTCTGATGGCCTCAGAGCCCCTCATCTTCATCCCACTTTCAGAGTCACAGGGAAAGGGCACACTTTACTGTCTCCATTTTCTAAACAAGCAAGCAGAGGCTCTGAGCCTCGGCTGCATGGGGCACTCTCACCTACTCTAGTCCTGGCTGCTGCCCCTCCCAGGGGGCTCAGGCTCTGCCTCTGGCATGCTGGAGTGAGGGGTCCAAGTCCTTGCCCTTCCTGTGCCTTGGTCAGCTTGTCTATTAGAAAAGGGTTTCTTTTTCTCATACCCCTCTTCCCTTGGAACCACCACCAGGGATGAATAAATGGAGAAAACCTGACATGACTTCCGCCAGGTGGGCCTCGTCTGCTTCTTTGTGAGATGTGAGACAGTTACCCAAGGCTGTATCTGGGCAGAAGTGAAGCAGGCGTTAGCACCCAGCCATCAGAAAAATGGTCCTGTCCTCAAGGGCCAGGCACTTGAGGCATCAGTGAAAACCGCTGAAGCATCTTCAGGACACATTTAAAGCCATAACTGCACAATCCAGCACCTGAGCTTTCCAACTCTTTCAAGGGCCATTGCTGGCCCCGCCCACACTGGTAAGCCCCTCCTGCTTGCTCTGGCCCAACTGGACCCTTCCTCCTCAGACTAAACCCCTTGGCTTTGAGCTCTGCAGGACGAGGTTCCTCCCGCCTCCACCTACCATGTCCAACTTCAGAGCCAGACTCAGAACCTGGTTCAGGTGTGCCATCTGGCCCCAGGCCTTTGCACACATTGCACCCCACTCCTGCCATTCCTACTTTTTGCTAGTGCCCACACCACCTTTAGAATTCAGCCCAGGTAGAACCTCCTCTGAGGTCCTTCCTTGTTCCTCAGACCTCCCCTGCAGGGTGGGTGGGCTGTCCTGCTGGTTCACTTGGCACCCTAGGCCTACTTACCGCCATCCCTTCCTCCCTCCCTGGGCTGGTCTTTCTGCTCTGCTGTCTATTCACTGAACTGGAAGTGCCTTGATGACAGGGATGGGTCTTTGGTCCAGGACACTGCCTGGAACACAGACTTTGAAAAATGTGAATATGGGGAGGTTGTGCATGTGTGGGGTGGGTGGTATGTGGGAACTCTCTGTACTTTCCACTCAATTTTTCTGAGAACTTAAAACTGCTCTAAAAAATAAAGTTTATTAATTAAAAAAAATTTTTTTTAATGAAGAAACATGATCAGCCTTTGATTATGCAACATTGGCTTGCAGAGGCCACAGGCTACTGTATTTGAGGGAGGTACCCCAGGCAGACCTGTCATTCCTGAGGGCAGGGACTTCCCTTCCCTTATCAGCCCTGCCAGCCTTGTCAGCCCATGTCTGAGTGCACACAGGTGGTGTGGTCTGACTGGCTGGATGACCAGCGACCAATTCCCTGCCCATCCACCTGTGATGCAACAAGTTAAGGCGCCTGCAAAGGCCATATGAGGTTTCAGCTGGGCCCTCCATTGTCAGCACTATGGCCGCTGACCCATTCCTGGAAGGTCAGGCTGGCTGGTGAACGTAGCAGGAACTAACCCCAAGGTTCACAAACCCTCCATATGTGTGTGACCTTGCAGACTTTTTACCCCTGATCTAGAGTATTCCTGTATCCCAGACCTGCACAGTCTCTCCAGGAGCCCCAGAGGGACTGAGCTGGAGCCAGAACAGGCTCTGTAGACCAGAGGGGACAGTCCTGACTCCAGGATACCTGCCATTCGATTTCTCAGTGTTCCTGTTCACCACTCATAGACATGGGGCAACAAAATGACGATTTATTTTCCTAGAAATTCCTGGCCTTGGCCACTGCTCCCCTCGAGGTCCAGGAAGATCAGAGAAGGCTGCAGAAGTCTTTGGAGCCTCCACCCTTCCCCAGCCCCCTGCCACACACTCACCCACCTTCCTCAGCCACTGCTCACATGCCAGTCCCGGAAGAGGCCACAAAGAGACTATCACATGGTCTGCCACACTCCAGCTGTTTTTCCATTTGGTCTCTTTCTCTGGTCTTCCTCCAAAGGCCCTGAGCCTGGAAGGCAGCATGACCCACTGGAAGAACCAGGGCTTGGAGCCAGCCAGAGCTTCCCTGCTTAAAAGCTGTGGGACCTTGAGAACATTAAGTAACATCTCTGAGCCTCAGTCTGCTCATCTGTCAAATGGGGATAATAAGCTCCCCCTTAGGGACTGCTACGAGGATTATGTTACAAATGGTAGCTGTTACTTCACAGAGCATAGCTTCTGAGCAGTACTTCCCTCTGGTGCTCTGTGGCAGGGTGGCAACACATCCTGGTTTTCCCAGGACAGTCCCAGTTGATGCCTATTGTCCTGGCATATTTACTGCCCCTTTTCACTCTCAGAAGAGCCCACTTTCTTTTTATTTATTTATTGGCTGTGTTGGGTCTTGGTTGCAGCACGTGGGATCTTCGTTGCAGCATGCAGGATCTTTCATTACGGCAGGTGGGCTCTCTAGTTGTGGAGCGGGGGATATTGAGCACACCGGCTCTCTAGTTGTGGCGCACTGGCTCTAAAGCGTGCAGGCTCAGTAGTTGTGGCACACGGGCTTAGTTGCCCCACAGCATGTGGGATCTTAATTCCCTGACCAGGGATTGAACTCTCGTCCCCTGCATTGGAAGGCAGATTCCTAACCACTGGACCACCAGGTAAGTCCCAGAAGAGCCCACTTTCGTCAACAAAATACATGGTCAGCCTACCTGCACCTCTCTCCATTCCCAACTTAGGTCCAGCCTGTGTGAGCAGCACCCTCACCCATTTCTACTCTCCCCTCTAAGAAGCCATGTCTTGGTTTATAGTTAGGAGGATTTTTATAACCTTCTCTCTGAGCTTCAGGTTATTTTTTTTTTAATGGGGATAGCAATGCCTATCTTGAAGGCTGCTTAGAGGATTAAATGAGATAAGGTATGCAAAGCACTTGTCTGGCATAGGCCAGGTGCCAGATAAACATGAGTCTCCTTCCATGGCCTTCTCTCCCTGGTTCCCATCATGCTGGCTTCCCCCCAAGAGTGGGGCTCCAGAGCTAAACTTTTCCCCTACCAAGAGAGTGATTTTTAGAAGTTCCAAGTGACATATGAGCTCCCAATCCATGATCTCTCCTGAGAGCAAGAAACGATCTTCACCTCCACCCTCCACTGCAGGCCCCGAGGAGCATTCCAGCCTCTCCTTCCTGCGTGCAACCACGTGTTTCTGCTGGCAGCTTCCAAGCCCATCGCTATAGCTGGAAACCCTTCAGCCCTCAGCTACCTTGCCCACATGAACAGAAGGCACCTTTGAACTCTCCCCGCTCTTCCAGGAATCCAGAGGCCCAAAAAGGAGTCTGCTGGGCCTCCAATCCCCAGGGACCTGCTATCTGGGTCAGCAGGCAAAGGGTAATCATGTAATCTCAGCAGATAAAGCCACCATGAGACCAGCCTGTTGCAGCAAGGGGATAACATGCTCCCAGATCACACCTGGATTAGCAACACGTCCTCCAAAGACCCTGAAGCTCAAATCTCCCATCTGCCTTTTGCCCTCACACCCACCTGCTCCTGGCATTCCTTTGCTCTTAGATAGCTATAGCAGTTCTCCTGGCCTACTCCTTCCCCTTGCCTTGCCCCAGGTGGCACGAAGCCTGCCTCAAATATTATAGAATATTCTGTTCCACCAGGAAGCTCTCGGTGTAAACAACCTGTCAGTCACTGGGATCTGACTCTAGGGTTCTTTGTTCAGAGGCAGTTGCGTGACGTTTCAGATTTTCATGCTGCCCTAGAAACAATATATGTATGAAGGAAGCTACAGGAAGAAAAACGTAATGAAGCAGCTGCTAAATTGGGACTAAAAAAAGGTATCTGGTGGTGGTGGTGTGTGGTGGAGGGGGTGTTTCAACAGATCGCAGGGAGGTAAATGCTAATGAGGGTGGAAGCTCTGGTTCTGCAGGGGCAGCCTATTTGGAGGCAGCTTTAGGGCAGAAAGAGAAACTGGCTGGGTGACCCTCACTTTCCCATCTATAAAATGGAATTAAATATACTAGTTGATTCTGTCATGAGGCTTTATGTTAGGAGGGTGAAGTGAAATCAAGGAAACTCTCAGCAGTATAAGGAACACATGACACATATACATAACCCAGACATAATCTAGGGCTCCATATGGCTCAATCCTGCACAGAGTCACACTCCAAGAAGCACAGACTGGCAAAGGAATTTGAAAGACCCGATATTCTAGTGATTGCCAGTGGGGAGAGGGAAGGGGGGAGGGGAAAGATACGGATAGGGGATTAGGAGGTACAAAGTACGATGTAGAAAATAAATGAGCCACAAGGATATATTGTACAGCACAGGGAATATAGCCAATATTTTATAGTAGCCTTAAATGGAGTATAATCTATAAAAATATTGACTCACTATGTTGTATACCTGAAACCAATATAGTATTGTAGATCAACTATACTTCAATATAATTAATTAATTTAAAAGAAGATCCAATATTTACTTGGGCTTCTCGAAGAACATTAAAGTGTGTCAAACTCAAAATCCTCAGCAGCATTCCTCAAAAATCCTTTTACTCCCCACCCCCATCTTCTGGTACCTCTTAGCAGCTTGGAGACTCTGTTAAGCCAATTCCCAGAATGTACCCCAACTTCTGGCCAGCCTGCATGGCTCTGCTGCCATCCCTCCACTCAGGCCCCTCTCAGCTCTTTAGGATGGAGTTAACCAAGTCTATGCGCCATGCTTTATTTTTTTTCTCCCTTTATGCATTACCAGAATTTGTCACAATAAAGGAGACTCTGGGACCAACCCAAAAAGTAAGATTCCTCCCCTTTTCCTCCCATCTTCTCAGTTCAATATCTCAATCTTTTTTTTTCAAATTCTACACCACAAAATGTCCGGGAACCATGAGGGCAGGCTGAACAATCCTGAAAGAAAAGACTGTGGTAAGCAAAGCAAAATTCTTTTTAGTGGGTGAGACTGGGAACCATTAATAAGTCTTGCACCACCATGTACACAATTGTCATTAAGATCTCCTTCCCCCCATTTGCCACAGGACTGTGGCTTTTACACTTTCTAATATTTTCCTTCACGTCATCACTCACTTTTGCATCGCTTCCCTTTCTAGAACCATGGGTGTGGCCAAGGCCTTCAGCACAGCCTGGCTTCCCTGACTTAGCATCTGGCTTCCTCCCTGACTCCAGCTTCTCAAGTCTCCCATCTGTTCTGCACGTACCACGCAGCTGATCTTTACTGCACTCCATACACACCATGTGGCTCCCCTGCTGTACAGCTCCGACTTCAGCACATGGAGTCTAAGATCCCATCCAGGTATCCCACATCGAGCACGTGGCAGTGCATCTCCACCTTTGCCTGCACTCTAACTACGCTGGCCTGCCAGTGAGCACCAGCCTGAGTGCCACTCCCTCCAAAGGGCCCACCCTGGCTTCTTCCCAATTCTGAATCATGGCACTCACAGAGTCTGTGCCACACAGTCACACTTTTGATTTTCTCTGTCACTTGATTGTTTTAAAGCCTTGAGTCTTCTTCCCATAAGACCATAAGCTCCTTGAGATCAGAGACCTCAAAGGCTTATAGGGAGCACCCAGGGATACTCAGAAGTCATCTTCCTCTATGAGCTCCTGAGGAGAAAAACAAACCGTTTCTACTCCAAAGGCCTTGATGGAAATCTCCAGATGCCCCTGCCAAGTCATTCTTAAGAACTTCTGGATAAAGGGCAGAGGGAATCCTTTAAAAAATGTATGTAATTGTGGCTTTTGTGGTGGATAATGTATTTATCTGGCTCAAAACTTAAAATGAAGTCAGCCTCCCACCTTTGTTCCTCAACCACCCAGTTCCCCCATTGAGAGGCAAACAATGGACTGGATTCTTATTTATTTTTCAATAAGTATTCCAGCAAATACAAGCCAATACGAATAGATCCTCCTTTTCTCCCCTCATTTTTTAAATACACAAGCTAACATGCAATACATATTGTTCTCCATCTTGCATTTTGTTTAACAATGTATCTCAGACATCATCCTGTATCAGGCCTAGAGACCTTCCTCACTCTTTGTCTTGCGGCTGTGTGGTGTTCCAGTGCAGGGATGACCCTGATTTATTTAACCAACCTTCAGTTGTTAGATGGGGAGAGTGTTTCCAGTCTTTTACTACCATATGCAATGCTGCAAAGAATAGCCTTGTTCAGATTTAATGTCATATATGTGAGTGTATCTGTGGGACAAATCCCTAGAAGTAGAATTGCTGGGCCAAAAGGTAAGGTGAATATGTAATTTTGATTGTTCTCCAAAGAGGTTGTATCATTTTACACTCCGACAAGCAAAGTACGAGGGTGCGATCTCCTAACACCCTTACCAACCTAGTATGTGAAAACTTTCATTTCAGTGTAGTTTGATTTGCACCACTCTCCTCGTGAAGGTGGCTGAATAGCTTTTATAGTCGTGTGTGTGTGTGTGTGTGTGTGTGTGTGTGTGTGTATGTGGACTCTGTTTTTATCCTCTGCTCACTTTTCTTTTCTGTTCTTCGCCTTCTTCTAATCAATGTAGAGGAACTCTTTGTATATTAAGGGATTTAGCCCTTTGTTATATGACCTGTAGATAATTTCCCCAGTTTGTTGTCTTTTGACCTTGCCTTTCGGCTGTTGCTAGGTGGAATTGTTTATTTTTCTATAGTCAAATTTATCAATCTTTGCTTTTATGGCTCCTAGGTTGGGTGCCTGGCTCAGAAATGAGCAAGACACCCCCCAACCCCCTAAATACACACACACACACACACACACACACACACACACACACACACACACACACACACACACACACACACACACACACACACACACACACACACACACACACACACACACACACACACACACACACACACACACACACACACACACACACACACACACACACACACACACACACACACACACACACACACACACACACAAAGCTTTTAAAAATTCTATCAGAGGGCTTCCCTGGTGGCGCAGTGGTTGAGAGTCCGCCTGCTGATGAAGGGGACGCAGGTTCGTGCCCCGGTCTGGGAGGATCCCGCATGCCGAAAAAAAATTCTGTCAGTACAAAAAAAGCTTGGAATGACTTGCCAGGTTTTGTGAGGAACAGGACAACTCCTGCCCTCCAGGAGATTCCAGTTTTAGGGAGACATAAACTGACTATTGCAATTCCATGGTATAGTAAATAAGAGGGGGCACAATGGGAGCCTGGGCTAGGACCACCTAATCCAGCCTGAGTTGGCCAGGCAAGGCTTTCCAAAGGCAGTGGCACCCAGGTACATCCAGAGGCATGCGTAGGAGGCAGCCAGGGGAAGAATGGTCTTCCAGTAAAAGCGGCAGCATGTGCAAAGGCAAGAAGCAACAGGGCTCGGTCAAAGTTGTCCAGTCTGGCAGGAGGACAAGGAGCCCTGCAGGGTTGGTGTGTGGTAAGGGGTGGAGCTAGGAAAATAGACAGGGGCCAGATTACCGAGGGCCAAGAGGATACTGCCCCAAAGTCAGGGCCTTACCCTGAGGCAGTGCGGAGGTGGCAGGGGGACACATCAGCCGTGTGGAGGAAGAGCTGGAGACGATCCAGTGTGGAGGCTGGACCCTGGCTCTAAGGCTTCTGCCTCTTGCCCAGCAGCAGCCACGGCAGCCTAGGGGCTCCAGGCTGCCAAACAAGACTGAGAATTTCAGACCCAAATGTTCTGTTCTGTCAAACTTCCAGAATTCTATAAAAATCATCAGGGAAGCTAGCACCTTCTCTGAGAAACATTTCTACCCAAGATGATGACAACTACAAGAGCTCTGACTTTTACTGTTATCAGTGGTTATCACGCCCACCTCAGCACCCCACTGGCAGATGGGGCCAGGTTAATGCAGCTCAGACACTACCTGCCCTCCCCTCAGCTTCAGCCTGGCTCAGGAAATAGCTGGGCTCTTCAGCCCCCGCCCATTCATCCAGACCCTCATTCAGAATGGGCGACAGGATGCGGGACTGCCGTGATGGAGGGGTGGACCCCAGCTGGCCCGTGTCCATGGGGACATCTCTTTCCTTCTAGCCAACAAGGCTCAGTCCCACTATGAGCGGCCACAGACAGGCCTACGAACTTCTCTGCTCCTGTGACTTTTTAAAACAGGCATTTTGTAGCAGGTGTCCTGAGCAACTGTCCTTGCTAAAGTGCCCAGCACAGAGCCTCGCACACAGCAAGCACTCAGCAGCAGTTTCTGTTAAAACTGGAAGCCTCACCATTCATTAGGAGGTTGCTGAGGGAAAGGAAGGGCGATGTGGACAGAAGGAGGGAAGTTGGAAAACACTTAAACGGAACTTTGGGATTGCCTCTGGATTTCAGTTGTCCAGGCCCTCACCATGCCCGACCCCCAAACCAGCCAAAGAAGTTGGTTCTTGATGCTACCATTTTAGTTATATTTTCTTTAGTGCCCTAAGACAATTTTATCCCAAAGGATCACTTGATTAAGTCAAGTGCTATAGAGATAAAGGCTCTTAGAGGCTGCTGGAGGCTTGGTTCCAGCCAGCAGGCTTCCTGGGCCCTTCTAAGGCGCCTCTATTCCCCAGTGGTCCGACGGCATGCAAGGGGTACCCGCTCACCCCGGCCTGGAAGGCAAGAGGGCAGGAAGGCAGCCCCAACCTCAGCTCCAAACAGTCAAACAAGCCCCAACCCACAGCAGCCATCAAACAGCAGTAGGTCAAAGGCAGGGTAGTGGAGGGTTTCTAGCGCAGAACATGTGTCTCTCTGGAGTCTACTTCCCCCATCCATGTGTGCCACTGTGGGGGGCAGGGGGAGGTACAGACACCGAGGTCCCCATCTCAGGCACAGAAAAGCTGATGAGGAGGACACCAGGAAGCAAGGGGCCTGGGTTCCAGGTCAGATTCCAACCCTGCTGGCTGTGTGCCTGTCACTTGTATAAAGTGCATGTCAGCCTAGGGTCGGGGATTTTATTTTTCCCAAAATGAGACAGTCTATTTCAGTAAACGTTAGAAAAGCTCACTGGTATGAATACATATCTAGCTTTAACTTCCATTTTATTTGACATTTACTATGTGAGAGGTAGTAGGGTAGGCATTTTGCATACATTATCTCATTTAATCCTCTCAACAACTCCATGAGGAAAGTGAGGGTAAGAAAGGCTGAGCCCTGAGCCCTAGTCCCACTGCTAGTATGTGGCAGAGCTGGATTTGAACTAGGGACTGTCTGGCTTCTGAACGCTTTGCCCTTACCTGCCATACGATATAGGAACTAAGGACAGTCAGTCAGTTGCCAGCCTAGGCCCTTCCCCGGCCCCGGATCTCTAAGACCACAGAGAGGCTCTAAAGGAAGGACAGAGTCTCCCAAAGAGTCACTTTTCTTTATTCTCAGTACCCCCGATCTCACAGCACGGTCTGTGGGAAATCTCAGGGCCTTGCCACCTCGCAGTCTTCCTTGCACCCCACCAAGAAGCTGAAGCTCCAAAGGTCTGGGGATCTCCAGCTGTGGCTCTTTCTAAAAGCAGTTCCTGGGCACAACATTGGATGGAGGTTTCTCGGTCATTCCCCTTCCCAGAGCACAGGAACAATACAGCAGCTTGCTCCCCTGGCTTGCTGTGCCCATCCCAGGAAAAGGTGGGGAGGAACTCCAGAAAGCAGGTGTCTCTTGGTTGAAAGGAGTTGGGACCTGGGCCTTTGGTCTAGTTTAACCTGGGGCAGGTCACGCTCCTGGGGAGGCTCCCGAGCAGGCCCAGGCCAGACCACTACTCAACAAATGCAGAAGTCTTCACCATATTTTGCCAAAGTCCACCTTCTTCACCAACTTGGCCTGAAAACACCTGAGTTCAGAGGGACATGCGTGACAGAAATCCCCGGGTTCAATTCTGCTGGAAGGCACCGTGCTGGGAGAGGACTTCTTTCACTTTGTCCACAATGGTGCCCACCTCAGCCATGGCCCCCAGACCTAGGGAGCAGAGTTCGGCTATGACCCTGCAGACCGAAGCAGGGGACTGTCCCCCACCCACCCTCACCCACTGCTCCCCGAGTGTCCCACCCAGAGCCCAGTGCCTGAGAAGGCCAGGACCAGGCCCGAGGCAGATCCAGCAAGTCCCTTCCGAGACACCCCCAGGACAGGCCCCAGGAATAGTTACAGCAGCCATCTTGAACTGTATGGGCTGCATGCCAGGGAGGATACCAGGCAGTTTACCTAACAACTCTGAGAGACAGGAATTACCACTTCCATTTGCCAGATGAGAAAGCTGAGCTGGAGGTCACAACAGGCTGGGATCTGAAGCTGAGCCCTGCCACGGCCCCAGGCTGTGGGAATGAGCTGTGAGCCTGGCCAGACACCCACCTTGGTCTCCACAGACCAGCTTCTTGGCCACACAGGGGATCTCGACATAGCCGAAGGCCTTGAGCTGGCCCACCTGCTGCTCGGTGATGGGGTGCTCCCACATGGCGGTGTTCATCGCCGGGCAGAAGAGCAGGGGCTTGCTGCGGTCCCAGGCCCGGATGACACAGGTCTGTGAAAAAGGTAGGGGGTGCCTGCTGCTCTGCCTGCCACCCTTCCCTAGCCTTCCCAAATCCTACCCTCTGCTTCTGGGCCACAGCCAGCTGAGGACTTGGGATGACTGGGAGCCACTGTCTGAAGGGAGCTGTCTCATACTTTGAGGGTGGGGCTGTGTCTCCTGGTCCCTCTCACCTCCCCATAGGCTCTGTCACAGGGCCCTACACACAGGAGGTGCTCTACCAATGCTAGCAATGGCCTAGCCACCTCCAAGCAGACCTCCCTTACTGTGCAGAAAGGGCTCCCTCTGCCCAAGCCTCTGTCTTCCTCACAGTCAGCCACACCTCACAGACTGAAGCAACCCTGGGCAGCTGGGGGCAGGCCTGCGGTTCCCACAAAGCTAAGGACCAGACTGCCCAGCAGGTGGGCTCATCTATCCTGACACCAGCTCTACTTGAGGCCAACTAAAGCTTGGCCATGAAAACAACATCTTCCACATGACAAAACCCTCTCCCACGTGTTATCTCATGAACCCTCACTGCGACCCTGTAAAGAAGTTGCTGTCCCATTTCACAGAGGGGAAGCTGTACTTCCCAGAGGTGAGCCATTACCCGAGGACACACCAGACAATGATCCAGGGCAAGGCTTTGCACACCGCCCATGCCATCCTCCACTGCATCGTGCAACCTCACTACCTCCCGATGTCCAGGCCATCCCACCAGGTCACATACCAGAGCAGCTATGAAAGGGACAGACCAGCTCACAGTCTTTAGCACTGTGAGCTTTGCAATCACGTGGACCTGGGTTCAAATCTTGCTGTGCTATCTCCTGTTACTAACCATGAGAACCTGAACAAGTTCTTTCATGCCGGGAGTATCAGCTTCCTCTCTGCAAAAGCCCTCTCACTGGGTGGTCTTGAGGGCGGAGGGTGAGAATACTTATAAAGCTCTTTGCACAAGGCCTGGCACAAAGTACAGGCTCCAGAAATAGTAGCTCCTGTTATTATTACAGGCATAGGCTCCCTGGGCCAGGGGCTGCCTCGGGGAGAAATAAGCTCTGGGGCCCGCAGGAGTGTGCTCCCCTGGGCTCTGACTGCTTCAGGCACCTCTGCCTAGGCTGTGGGCCCCTCAGGGAGACAGCAGCTGGCACACCCCTTCCCTGAAGTGGAGCCTGTCTGCAATAAGAGGGGGAGTCCAGAGAACAATGCCACGAACAGGCCAGGGAAAATGCCTGCCCTCCTCAGTGCCCCTGCCCTCTCCTGGGGACAGGAAGGAAGTTGGTCAGCACACAGCCTCAGGATCTGGGGGCTTGCGTCATCCCAGACACAGCGTTTGTTTCCCACCAAGTCCTCACAATGAGGCAACCTGGCTATGAGTGGACAGTTTCAGTCCACACTTCCTCTTGGCCCTGTGCCACCTGCTGCTTCTGCAGAAGTCATGAGCATACCTAGAAGAGTCCCTTGACTGCGTGTGGGGCGGGTGTTGGCAGGGCTGGGGTTCTAAATGACCTCAAAGGGAAGCACAGCAACCGGAGCAGAAACTCAACATCTCCATGCCCCACACCTCTCTAGCTTTTCCCACCTCATCTCAAAACTCAGCGCTTCCTGGACAAACCACAGCTCCTCCAAACCTTCCAGCACAAGAGGGCCGAAAGGAGGCATCAGTTCCCACAGTCACTTCTGTTTGGCCCATGTTGTGTGCAGCACCTCAGGCTCTGCCCCTGGGAATCCGCTTGGGTGGAGAGAAGGCTTGGATCCGGGTCAGGAGACCAGCTGCCAGCTATACTGGTGACCCAGGGAAGTCACCTCCTCTTTCTGGATCTGCTTGGTTATTTAGCACAAAGAAGGGCTAGAGCCTGAGTGGGCCAGAGGGCAGACAGAGATGCACATCACCCAGGCCAAGGGCCCTGAGACTGGGAACACAGGTTCATACCTAGCGCACTGCTCTAATGGCACCCCAAGCTCTGGACACTGGAAAGGGAGATGATCTGAAGGAGGGAGGAAGCAGGTCAAGCTTCTTTTGGGGAATATAAGGACAAAACATCTTTTGAGAGAGCACAGAGCCACAGACCATGATGACAGCAGTGTAAGATTTGCAGTTCTTTGAAATACTTGCACCTTCAAGGGAAACCTTTGAGGCAAAGGGCCTCAGGGCTGGTCCTGGGAACATATTCCACTGCTCAGCCAACTCAGTAGGAGGGAACCCCAAAGATTTCAGGGAGTGGTGGCAGCACTGAAGAAAAGAGGGAAGCAGAGCTTTCAGGAGTAAGGAAGGAGCCCTCAGAGAATTGGCCCGGGCCGGGGCTTAGCTCCTAGAGGTTGGCGTGCTTTGTCACATCAGCTGGCTACTGACCGACCAGTGGGAAGCCTGGAGATCTGGTGAGATGGTGCTGGTTACACACAATGCTGACGCACTTAGATGAAAGTGGCCAGGAGCCTGACCTGCTCCGCCGTCCTGTCAGCCAGGCACTAGCCCCATCAGGAAGCCTTCTTGATAACACTGCTCCTAGGCCTGCCCTCCTCTGCACTCCCCCACCCCTGCACCTGCCACACAATCTGTGTGCTGCTCTTCTTCTGATCACCTGTGCTCTATTTCAAATGATGCTTAAATCACCAGCAGCTTCTTTGAGAAGTACCTTAAGCACCAGTCAACAAGCATATGAGGAGACTAACATCCTATCTAACCCCCAAAACCTTGACCCAGCTTCGTTAGTCACTTCATTTACTTTGGCTGTTAGCCAAAGTAGAATGACTGATTGCCTCATACATACAATAAGCATTTCCTGAATGCCTACTACATGCCCAGTACTGTGCAAGGTGGTGACGCCATTGTCAAAGGACTGACTGTACCACACACCAGAGCATACTCTAAAAACCCTCTCCTTCCAGACTGTCAGCTCCCTGTGTCCTCTGTGTCCCTCCACACAGGGCCTGACACATGGCAAGTTAAAGCTCAATGGATGAGGGAAGAGGGATGATAAGGGAGAGGGAGGGGGACCACACCCAGTCTTCCCAGGATGATCATGTAAACAAAGGCTCTTTAAGGACAACAGCTCCCTGGAGGTCCCCCAGGCCTAAGACAATCCCCACTCTGTACAGCTGGACTTCTCTTCCTCTCCTCCACCTTGGGCCTCTTGTCCTTTCTCCTTTCTTCCCCTTTAAGCTTTCCATAATATACAGGAAAACCACATCTCAGCTTTGTGGCTAAAGCTACAGGAGAGATAAGTGTGCCTGAGAGATCCATGCAGAAGTAAACGCTCTTATCCGATTACCCATGTGGATATCCAGGTCCTGATGGGAAGGCGGAGCTAAGGTGGGCAGGCAACGGGGTTGGGAAGGGAGACCAACAGAAGAGCATGTTGAGGGCAGCCCATGAACTATGGACAAAGAAAGAGCAGCTGAGCATCGGGGGGCAGGTGAGAGGTGGACACCCTCAGAGGGCACCCGCAAGTCGAGTCAACCCATCAGGACCAGGCCTTCTACCCACTTGCTGGAGCACAGGTGAGGCCAGGTGGAGGGTTGTCCAGGGGACTGTGTTCCGAGCAAACAGGCCCACCATAAAGGGATTCCAAGGTGAGAACAGAAGCAGTCTGCAGCTCAGCAAACTGGGAGTGAGGCCCAGGGAGGGAGGAGGGCCCAGGGAGTCACTCACAAGCAAGTTGTCACAGATGCCACTGGCCACCTTTCCCAGCGTGTTGGCATCGAGAGGAGATACCAGCATGAGGTCTGCCCACCTCCGCAGGTCAATGTGGAGAACTGGGTCGGATCGGCACTTCCACATCTGGCAGAGGGAAGGAAGTGGGGTCACCGGGCCGGCCATTCTCTCAGTGTGGAGGGAGGAGCGGCAGGTGGGGTGAGGGCCAACACAGACCAGGTACACTAAGTCAGGAACCCAAGGGAGACCACCTGAGAGACCCCCGCCCAAGTTCACTGCCACCCCTCTTGCAGCTAAGCTGGTGAACATTGGCTGTGGAGCCAACAGCCTGAGAGAAACCAGCCCTGAGGAAACAAACACCCCTTGTCTCTCTGAGCTATTCCCTTTATGGTTTGGTTTTCAAGAGAACTGACATCTGGCAGGGAACTCCTGGCCTGTCTGCTTGAGGCGGATGCTTGGGTTGTCCAAGCCAGTGGAAAGGCTCTGGGCGGTGAGAAATGGAGGGGGCGGGGTGGGGAAGACGGGCCAGCCAGAAATGTTCTAGGCTGAGAATGTTTAAAAATGCCTGGCAGGGCACCCCTGTGAGGCCCACACTTGATGTCTAGTGAATCGGCCAGTGCCCGCCCCTCTGCAGGAGAGCAAAAGCAGAGCCCGGCAGCCGTGGGAAGTGAGGCACTCTCCACAGCCCCGACGCTGGGAGCCGCGTGGACAAGGGTGGTGGGAACAGAGCTCCTCTGTGGTTTCATCAGCCCAGATAAATACAAGGACACTCAACCTCAGGCACAGGGCCAAAGCTGAGGTCTGCCTGAGGTGGGAGGAGACTGTGGGCCTCCTGCAGGCCAGAGCTAGACAGATGTTTTCCTCATTGCCTCTGCCCAGAGAGCCCTGACCGCTGACTTGAGCCTGGCCTGTCTGCTCCGGCCACCAGAACCATAGGCTGCAGGGAGGATGGTCCTGTCCTATTGGTACAAACACGATGGAACTCAGCCCTGGGGCCCCCAGCACTGACCTCCCATTCATCAGCGTCGCTGTAGAGCGTGACAGGAACATCCTGGGGACTGTAGAAATGTTTGGCTCTCTCAGTTGTGACCACTGCTACTTCCAGCTGTCACCAAGAAAAAGTGGAGTGGGGGTGGAGAAGGAAAGAGAAACTTACCAGAGCCACCAGCCTGGAGGCCACACGGGGCCAGGCCAGCAAGAGCTTTCCTCACAGCCTGGCTGTGCAGAGGACTTCTCCCTCCGAGGCAGCGAGCCCCATGTTTGCATAGCTACTTCCGCTGTCACCCGAAGGTCAGGCCTCACCAGGTGCGGCCGTTTCACTTCCCTATCTGAGGTGCTGCCGAGGAATGAGTCACCAACTGCCCAGCGTATATAAAGCTGCAGGCTCCTGCCGCTCAGGCAGAGACAGACAGGAAGGGAAATTAGGGCAAGAAGGCCACGCAGGCCATGGCAGGCAGGAGGGGCCACCCCAAGGAGGCTCACAGGTCCTGAGCTCTGGGCCACACCACAGATCTGCCCTCTGCAGGCAAGGCACTGGGGAGCTGGGGTCCTGCATGTGGTGTCTGCAGCCATGGCCCAGAGAGAAAGCAGGCAGAGTCCCTTGCCGTACTTCTAGGAACAAGGCTTCGTGGGCTCTGGCTGCAGACAGGCTCCAGGAAAAGCAAACCTGTGTGCCCTACACTCATGGGGTAAGAGTGATATTTACCTTCACACTACTCATTTAGCAGATAAATTAATAATGCAAACAAGAGGGATGGTTAAGGTGCTTAACAGACAGAAATAGCACATGATAGGGTGAACAGCACTAGACCAGTTCTCATAACTCGTAAAACGAGATGTCAGACTAACAAGCATGCAGATTAAAGGGGCCCAGAAGAGGTGGCTGGGAGGGGAGGAGTGTAGGAAATCACATCTTTGGGGGACATTTATCCAGGAGGGAAAAAAGTCAAGGGTGACAAGGACAGAATCATCAACTAACCAGAGCAAGGGTCATGGGTGGCAGTGTCTGGGCTAGATGTGCTCTTTGGCCTGCATGGGGTTATAAACATTTTTTTTTTTTTTTGCTGCGCCAGGCAACATGTGGTACCTTAGTTCCCCGATCAGGGATCGAACCTGCGCCCCCCGCAGTGGAAGCACGGAGTCTTAGCCACTGGACCACAAGGCAAGCCCCGGGTTATAAACATTTTTAAGCCAAAATATACAAATTGGGAGATTTCACACAGAAAATCCAATTTCCTGGCTCCTTTTAAAAACCTGACTGGGACTTCCCTGGTGGCGCAGTGGTTGGGAATCTGCCTGCCAATGCAGGGGACACGGGTTCAAGCCCTGGTCCAGGAAGATCCCACATGCCACAGAGCAACTAAGCCTGTGAGCCACAACTACTGAGCCTGTGCTCTAGAGCCCGTGAGCCACAACTACTGAGCCTGAGAGCCACAACTACTGAAGCCGGCGCACCTAGAGCCCGTGCTCTGCAACAGGAGAAGCTACCGCAATGAGAAGCCTGCTCGCCGCAACCAGAGAAGGCCCACGCGCAGCAACGAAGACCCGACTCAACCAAAAATAAGTAAAATAAATAAATTTATAAAAAAACAAAACAAAACGGAGTGCTCTGGCACTGCTGGGCCCACATTCCTGCTTGAGAATGACTTGGTGGGACTTGGTGGGGCTGCCTCTTTGGATGGGCCGTGCCCATGCCATTTCAACCTAGTCCCTGCCCCTCCCTATCATCTCACCAAGGCTCCCTCTCCTCATTTGTTTCCTGCCTTTTGTGGGTTGTCAGACACTGTTCTGCACAGTACCTAGGAGTAAAGCTGGAACCAGGGAGTAGAAATCTCAGAGAGCCAGACTGCAGAAGAACTTCAAAAGGTCTGGTGCTCCCAGCTCTGCTGAAGAGCTCTCAGATTTGTCCATTCTCCCACTCACTCCCTCTTGGAACCTACCATCCCCCAAACTTGCACAAAACCTGAGGGACCTCTTTAATGGTCATTTAAACCAAACTCCTTTTGAGCCGGGGAGTCCCTTCTAGGATAGACCTGAACGAGCCTGGTCCAGTTCTGAACAAGATGGCAAATGAACAGGGCTGCTGTCCCTCCATGGAACCCAGCCCTGAAGATGTCACAGGACCAGCACAGGGAGAGCAGTGAAAGGCAGAATGGTGCTGAGACTCTTAAGACACGAGACAGTAATGACGTAAGGTGTGGGGCATAGTAAGTTAGAACTAACCACAAGAAGAAGAATATATAACTTTCGAACCAGCAGAAGAAAATTCAATCAACACAATAAAGGATAGGGAAAGGAGAAAAAAAAAAGCAGAGAGAACACATGATAAGCGGAAAGCATTAAATAAGATGGAAGAAGTCCTAATAGAATAGCAATTATAGTAATTATATAATTGGCTAAACTCCCTAATCAAAATTCAGACTCTCATACTGGATGTTTTAAAATCCATCAATCACATCAAAATATGTCTGAAAAGACACATTTAAGACAAAAAGATATATAAAGCTTAAATAAAAGAATAAACTTTCAGTTAAATAAAGTGGATTAAACTCTACTCCCTCTCAAAAGCGCACTGAAATAAAAGTGAAGGGATTTTTTTAAAGGTATGAATCACCAGAACAAAGAGAAGAGGACAAAAACATAAACAAAAACCCAGCAGTTAAGATATATCAACACATAAGATATGGAAGTGGAAGGAAGCATTAACAGATCAGATTAGATCAGACAGGATCAGATTTTTTTTTTTTTAATGAACATTCCGGGAACAAAAAGGAACTCTTGGAAATTAAAATTATAAATAGTCAAATAAAAAATTCAATATAAGTTTAGAAGAAATTTTCCAAAAAGTAGAAGAGAAAGATAAAAAGATGGATAATACTATTAAAAGAGATGAGGTGGTCCAATGGTTAAGACGCCACGATTCCACTGAAGGGGGCAAGGGTTTGATCCCTGGTTGGGGAACTAAGATCACACATGCCGCATGGCACAGCCCAAAAAAAAAAAAAAGATGAGATCAGAAGACCAACTCAAGAGGTCCAAAATCTGACTAATAATGAGTTCCTGAAAGGGAGAACAGAAAAATAGAGGGGTGAAAATTACAAAAGAAATAAAATGAAATTTCCCCAAACTGAAGAACTCAGAGGTAGGAGCCATCTCTTCTGCCTACAGAGCTCTGAGAAGGTGGCAACCTGTTAGGCTCAGGGAACCTGAAGTCTCATGTCCCTGGCATCCACTGAGTATAAGTCAATGGAGCCTGAGCCCACATCAGCTCTCCTCCTACTGAAGTATATGGGGTTTGCAATCAACAAAACCTCACAAGTTCTTTTCACCCATGTTGCTACTAAACCACAAGCCCCAAACTGTACTTGCGTTGTTACTTTCCCAAATGTAGCCCCTCACATTTCCCTGGTGAATCCCACCTTTCCAGAGTTGGCCCAGTGTTTGCTCAGTCTATGTAAAGAGCTCCAAAAATGTCAATCCTGTTCCTCCTGGCCTGTTCTCAGCCAGTACCACCATCAGTAGCCCCAAGACACAAATCCAAATGATGAAAAGGACAAGGTCAAGAGCAGAGCCCTTCGCCAAGGTCCACAGGTTGGGGGGCTGGGGTGGGAAAGAATCAAGAATGAACCCTTTCCAAGTAGGATCTTTCCCTGATTATAAACATGCTGATAACATTACCAGGTGGTCCAGGGGGATGTCCTAAAATTCCATCAGAGCCCTCACCAAATCCAAAAATACTCTAATATCCAAAATAAAATAAAATAAAATTGATATGGCTTGTCCCCAGTGAGCCCAATCAAACCCCAGTAACAACCATTTTCTAAGTGCTTTTCTAAGGGTTCACAAGCTTTTTCTAATTTGTGGAGCCTACCTCTTCCGCCTTTTTGATAAATGGACATTAGTCATCTCCAGCCTCTAGCCCCTCTGCTGTTTCCCACACATCCTGTAGGTCACCAACCACAACCTCAGCACCCCAGGACAGAACTTGCCAAGTTCAGGAGATGAATCACCCAACTTGGGTTCAAGTCTCTTCTGCCACCATTGGTCCTTTTTCAAACTCAAAAGAAAACAATGGAAGCCAAATGGACTCAAGAGTCCCTGCCATTTCTTTCTGTCCCCCCACTAATGTTATACCATTGGCCTCCAGGACCAGGCATTGTTCCATTGCTCTTTTTCTAAATATATGTAAGAGCCCTCTTGGTCGTTCTGAGTTTCACTGCAGGCTTCAGCTCACTCTGGTGACCTCTGGACCATATTCTACCTTTATCTTTGGTTATATGTTCCTCCTTTCCATTTAACTGCTTTCCAGTTTCCTTCAACAGACGGCTTCAACAGACATATCAGTTTTTGGTCACTGCCTTCTTTTCCTTAAGAGGACTACTTTCTTTCATTTCTAGGAGCTTCCTGACCATCCTGAACAATTTGCCACTTAAGATCACCCCAGTTCATCCTCTCTCTATTCTGAAATTTGGAAAGCTGCTTCCTGAAGATCGAGTTCCCCTACTCTCCCCAACTCCCAAACGGCCTGCCAGTTCTCAAAGTGAGGATTGTGCCTAGGGCCAGCCTTCAGAAACATACCCAGTTTGGTGATGGCCCTGTTCAGGGGCTCCCTCCTTCCTCTCAGCTCTACCTTTTCCTTCCCTCTGCATCCCCTTCACAGTCTTCCCCTGGCTCCTGGGGAATTCCAATCAGGGGTCCAAGTAGGCCTCCCACCCTGGTCCATAGCTGCAGCTTGAGATCTTCCCCTTAAGATCTTCCCCTAGTCTCTCAATCTATCCGTCTCTGGCTACCTTCCCAGGTTACACTGTCATTGTTAGGGAGCTTCTTGGGGTCAATGTCTTTCCTAAAGAGTAATGTGAAGAGTATGTAATAAGCCCATCCTTCCCAATGTCCCTCCCTTGACCCCTATCAAGCAGCCACCTCTCCTTGGCAGTGACCCTGACCCCAGTGTTGTCTGGCAAGCCCAGGCTAGTTTTTCTGGTTTTAGAAGTATGTCACTTGATCTGATTCTTCAGTCCTGTGGGCTTTGTTCTTTCATTTTCATTCACTCTGTAAAAAGGTCCTGGGAGCCAAGAGCTAGGCCCTGGGTTGGCACACATTAAAAAAAAGAAGGCATGTTGTGTTACCTTCTGAGATACTAAATAACTTGGGCTAGTCACTCATTCACCCTGACCTTTCCCTCAGCAAATGCTAAGGAGTCTTGGCAGAGCAGAAAACTCCTGAGGACAGGAACCCTCCTTGGCTTTCTCTTACACCCTCCTGGGTCATCGTAGAAGCGGGGCTGGACATTAAAACAATCTCTCACACACATCAGAGTTCCTGAAAGGCAGCTCTGTGCTTGGCCCCCTGGCGAGACCCTGGCCAACAGTTTTTATGTCTTAATATTTTTAACCTGAGCTTCTGTGTGATGTGACCAAGGCTTGGCCAGACCTTATTACATAAGCTGCCTGCATTTTGCTTAGCATTTATAGAGATTTCTTCCTGAAACCAATTGGCAAGTCTGGTGTTCCTTTCTCTGTTGAAAATACATCAGCAATCCCATCTGGGGCTCCTGGGGAGTCAGGGAGGGGAAATGGAAAACAGAATTTGGGGCAATACTTCCATTTTTACTTTTAGGCCCCTGGTCTGGCCCAGGCTGCTTCTGGGACAGATATCAAAGGGATCTGTGGAGAAGCACTTTCACAGCCACAGGATGAGATAAATCCCATGGCCTGAATGTCCACCTCCAACCTCATCTCTGGCCTCTATCCATTACAACCATGAGCCAGTAGCACCCTCTCCTCAAGTAGGACAACCAAAATGGCATTGTCCAGTGTTCCCTAGGAGGCAAAACTGCCCCAGTTGAGAACCACTCTCTACAGAATCATCCAATAGAACTCTCTGCAGTGAAGGAAACATGTCACACCTGTGCTGTCCAGTATGGCAGCCTCTAGCCACATGTTGCTATTGAGCACTTGAGGTGTGGTTGGTGTGACAAAGGAACTGAACTTTTGGTTTTATTTAATTTTAATAATTTAAATTTAAATTTGAATGTGGCTAGTGGCTACCGTGTTAGATAGCACAGCTCTGGCATATACAAGGAAAGAAGAGCCCCGGCTGGAACCCCCAGCTCAGTGGCTAGAAAAGAGCAGGTGTTTCTAGTAGGGCATGTGATGATGGCTCCACAGGAGACTGATGAGGACTCTAAAGAGGAGACACCAGCTATGACTTAACCCGGCACAAGGCAAGGAACCCAGAGTTTTAGTGGCTTAGTCCTCTGGGCTGACACACACAGCAGAAGACCCCGACATTGGGCCTCCCAGTGTTGACACTGGTAGTGCCCGGGGCCTGGGGGCCAGCCAAGAAGCTGGCATGACTCTGAGCATGGGGGTGGTGGGCATACTCTAGAAAAAAGGACTCTGGGTGCCGTCAGCACATGGGGTTGGGGTGGGGGGAAGCTGTGGAGGAGGTGGCCTCATTAACAAATCCCCGAGGGAGTTCCAGTTGGCTGAATGGGTGTCCCAATGGCTCACAATGATGTCTCCACTTGACAAACATTTACTGAGCCTACTACACACATGGGAGCCAGAGCTGGTAAGGGCTCAGTGTGTCTAACAAGTGGGTGGGGTATATATGACCCCTGACTATAAAGCAAGACAGACCAGGCAGGAGTCCACAACTGCCTGGGGCTTCTCAGCCTCATGGCCGTGTTTAGGTGGAGTAGAGAATGCCCATAATCTGAGCTCAAGTCCACTTGCTGATGGTGGTCAGGAAACTGGCCTTGAGCCCCAGTTCCGCCAGCCCACTGGCTGGGGGAATCTCTGGCAAATTCTTCCTCTCTGGCCTGGTTTCTCCTCCGGAGCCATGAGCCATCTGGACCACAGGGCCTCCAGGGGCCCCTCCAGCTCACTGCACCTCCCAGCCCTATTGTGACCCTTGTCCTTTCCCAGCAGGCTCTGCCGTTCTGTCCTCTGCCTCCAAACCGGCCTCCTGGGGGAGCTGGTATTCTAGTCGCATGGCCCATCCTGCCATTCAAGCAGGGCATAGCTGCTAATCCCTCCCCAACTAGAGAAATTTCTAAAGAATGAAACTAGAGAAGCAGACTGCAGAGGCTCTCCATAGGGACACTATTCTGGAGTAGCAGGGAAGGACCCTGGGTGCAAGAGCCCTTGGCCCAGGGCTGGCTGCCTCCAACCAGTGGCCTGCAGAGGTCACTCCCTGGGGGAGCAAGCCAGGGAAGGATGGGGCTAGCCAAGCCAGTGCAGGTCCAGAAAAATGCCTCAGAGTGCTACTGCTGAGTAGATTAGTTTCCACAGCAGGAGCACAGAGCAGGCAGGTGGCCCCTGCCTGGAAAGAAAAAAAAAACCTCAAACCAGGCCATGTTTCTCCTGCTCTCCTTTCCTCAATGAGCATTATTAAAAAAAAAAAAAAAAAGCATAAAATTACAAAGAACATTCCATGATATCCCTACTAAAAGCCCCACTGACTTTAAAAAATAAAATAAAATAAAATAAGGGGACCTCCCTGGTGGCGCAGTGGTTAAGAATCCACCTGCCAGTGAAGGGGACACAGTCCAGGAAGATCCCACATGCCACAGAGCAACTAGGCCCGTGTGCCACAACTACTGAAGCCCATGCGCCTAGAGCCCGTGCTCCACAACAAGAGAAGCCACTGCAGTGAGAAGCCCACACACTGCAACGAAGAGTAGCGCACGCTCGCCACAACTAGAGAAAGCCCATGCACAGCAACGAAGACCCAACGCAGCCAAAAATAAATAAATAAATTTATTTTAAAATAAATAAAAAATTAAAAAATGAAACAAAATAAGTACACAGAGAGGTTAGAAAATCAAAATTGAACAGAATGACACAAAATGCAAATCTCCCTTCCTGCCCCCATCTCTCCACAAGGGTAACCACCTCCAGGGGGAAGACCACAGGCAGTAACTTTGATACGTGAACACACAAAAGGAATCATACTATATGCCAGCAGTTGGCACACCTTTTCTATAAAGGGCCAGATACTATTTTAGGTTTTGTCACAACTACTCTACTCTATAGTAGCAAGACTGTAGCCATAGGCAATACTTAAATGAATGGGTATGGATGTGTTCCAATAAAATGCTACAGACACTGAAACCTGAATTTTATATAATTTTATATGGCACAAAATAATCTTCTTTTGATTTTTTTCAACCATGTAAAAATGTAAATAGTTTACATATGTATGGTCCGTAGGCCATACAAAAACAGACAACAAGAATTTGGCCTGTGGGCCACACTTTACTAACTTCAGCACTTTGCTCATTTCCCTTATATCTTGAGGACTGTCCCAAATCAGCACACAAAATCCACCCATTCTTCTGAACTGCTGCCTCCGAATCCATCAAGAGGCTGAACCACAACTGCACCACAGCTCTATTGTTGAATATTTTGTTTGTTTCAGTTTTCTTTTAAAATTATAAACAGTGCTAAAATGAACATGCTTGTACATTTGGTGAACTTTTGTACCCTATAGCGGCGGTCCCCAACCTTTTTTGGCACCAGGGACTGGTTTCATGGAAGACAATTTTTCCACGGGTCGAGGGGGCGGGGGGATGGCTCAGGCAGTAATCCGAGCGATGGGGAGAGGCAGGCAGATGAAGCTCTGCTCAGTCGTCCGCCGCTCACCTCCTGCTGTGCGGCCCGGTAGGCCGCAGACCAGTATCGCTCCATGGCCCTGGAGTTAGGGACTCCTGCCCTATAGGGTTCAATCCTATGGGTGAAGCAAGGGCTGTGACCATTTTTGCTTTCTCTAGATATTGCCACAACAGTCCTCCGGAAAAGCAGAATTTACTTCATTCTGCATATGAGCAGGGCCCTCTTCCTGCACCCTTAACAGTCCTGAATGTCCTCACAGGCATTCTGGAAACAGCCTTTTCTAAGGCCAAGGTCTGCCAACTCCCTGGGTGGGAGATTTTTTCCACTTTTAGAAATCCTCTTCTGGCTCTCAGCCCTGCTGACACCTACCCAGCAAAAGCTAGAGAGGTGTTCTGTTTTCTCCTCCATAGTGAGGAGGGTACCAACCAAAGGGCAGAAACTGACTAAGCTAACTGCTCAGACGTAAGTACCACTCAGTTACATGACGATCACAGAACTGCAAAACAGCCACAGCTCCTACACCCTAGGACCTTCTCTCAGGCTGCCTTTGGTCCTAGTGCTTTTTGTCCTCACATCTAGAATCTTCTACCACTCATGCCAGAAGAGGCCTTGGAGATGCATCATTTGGGTACCTGGCCCACACTTTATTGCAGGGATAAGAAAACTGAGGCCATAAAAAAGACCTGACTTGCCCAGAGGCCCAGAGTCCCAGCATGAGAAATCCTCTATGTGCAACGCCTCTTTTGAGGGAGGGCTGGCCCCCACTGTCCAGCTCCTCCCACCTCACACAAAGCCTCCAAGGCTTCTTTGCTGGTGGCCACTCTCTCCAGCTGCTGGTGACTGAGGCAGAAAACCAAATCTACCCCTCCCCATCACTCCCCCATAGTCTCCTTGGTCTGGCTCTAGGTCAATGGTCCTCCTGGGAAGCCTCAACACACTGGTGGATCAGGAGTAATCCTGAGCCAGGTCTGTAGAATCCCCCAGCTCCCTGCCGCCCATATCCCAGCTGCTCGTTTGCTAGTCAAAATCTAGGGATCCCTAAGGGAGCTCAGCAAAGCCTCAAGCATGTGAATCCATGACTTAGGCAAAGAGCTGAGAAGGACTGCTCCAAGGGACAAAGACTACTCTTGGAGGTGACCCAGAGGGGGGCACTGGGGAGATCAGTACCATCAGGGAGTGTGGGGAACAGCCAGGGGAAAGGCCACCCCCCCGGGGCCAACACAAGGCAAGCAGGGATTCCCCCTTTGGTTACCAACACCTCGCAAGGACTCCACTGAGCAAATCCAGGCTCTCTGGAGAGCTGTCTACCCACAGGATGAGAGGGATGTGGGCCCCTCCACATAAGCGGATGGACGGTGGCTCCACGGCTCTTCCCACATGGGCCGTCTACCAACCCCAACACCCCACACCACGTGTGGCTGCCCCAAAGGACACGACAACAAGGGAAAAGGAGAGGGGGACGGACAGGAAACAAACAGTGTTAAGCGCTTCCGTGTGCCAGGAGCTGCGCCTAGTTGTGGGCACAAGATGGCAGTTTCATCTGTGTCCCCCTCCCCCAGCCTTGCAAACATTCCCGAGGGGATGGGTGGCAGCCACCATCTTTATTTTAAAATGAGAAAGGCAGGCTCCTAGAGGCTAAGTCAGGCAGTCCTCTCTCCTTGTCACTGCCCTTCTGGCTGCCTGACCTTCAGCTTCAACTCCAGCCAGAGACGGAGAGCCAAGTCCCATTCCACACGTGGCCTGTCCCCCACAAAGGCTGGACTAAAAGGCCTAGGGTAGGCTGGAGAGCCTCGCTGCTTCAGGCAACCCTTTCCTCACACCCGCATAAATGCTGGCTGTGTGGGATGGCAGGAAGCGGTGGAGCTGCCATTTCCCTCTGCTCTGATGCTGCTCATCTGTTTCCTGGGATAGGACTCCCTGCCCCCACTTACCCCAAGTCCGGAAATTCACTTGCTCTGGGGCTATGGGAAAAGGGAACTGCATGGCTCCCTCCCTCCCCAGAGGGCGGTGGCAGAGGCTGTTGCTGCAGCAACGCTTCCAGGCCTCCCGCCCTCAAGGCTCTAGCTGGCCAGCTCCTACCAACGGTTCTGGGCACATGAGGCGGGGGCAGGCCGAAGGGGTTACTGCCCCAAAGCACCAGTGCCCAACCTCAGAGCAGCCACAACACTCTCCTCCTTTCCCTCTTCTGGCCTGACTGGCATCCCTGGCTGCCTGGAGGGTGGGGTAAGGGGATAACTTTCTGGGTATAAGTTTGTGTAAAGTTGAAAAAAAAAAAAAAAAAAGCAGCTTTCCCGCCCTTGCCTGTGACTCCCGACATAGTCATCTGCAAGTGAGCACTGCTCCCTGCTGGACACTTAGGGTACACTCGCCTGCGCCACCCTGAGTTAGGTGCTATGTTTGTATCAAGCAAGGAAAAAAGCACAGCCTGGGCCTCAATGGCTTAACACTCCACAAAACTAGTGTCTGACAACACAGGCAGTGTCAAAGATAACCTATGGTTCCACAGCTTGGTCAAGATTCTCTTCTTAACCAAACTTTAGTCAGGCTCCTTGGAGCCACTTTTTCAACTAGGCCCGTCTTTGGGTTTTGTCCTCCAGAACAAGATTCCTGCTAAGTTGGTTTAGCCAGAATCCCCTACGCTCGATATCTGATCAGCCTGGATATCTCATCAGGCTCCTCATCCCCCAACAGCCCCCAGATCACCCTGGGCTGCCTTCAGCAAGAATCCGGTCAGGACAGTTTTGCTAAAATCTCCCTTACCCCTGATGTTTCCTCTTAGTAATTTTCCATCCACTGACACACACACACACACACACACACACACACACACACACACACACACACACACACACACACTGCTCCTTGGCTACAAATCTCCACTTTTCCTTGTTGTATTCAGAATTAAACCCAGTTCTATACTGAGATCTATTTCCCCCTATTGCAATAGTTTTTCTGAATAAAACCTGTTTTTACCACTTTACTTCTAGCTTTTCTTTAATACATCAAATGAGTTTTAAAAGGAAGGGAGCAGGGACTTCCCTGGTGGTCCAGTGGTTAAGACTTCGCCTTCCAGTGCAG
This sequence comes from Neophocaena asiaeorientalis asiaeorientalis, assembly GCF_003031525.2. NCBI lineage: Eukaryota > Metazoa > Chordata > Mammalia > Artiodactyla > Phocoenidae > Neophocaena > Neophocaena asiaeorientalis. Next base: position 1,673,959 of record NW_020174938.1, read on the forward strand.
GGGGTGCAGGTTTGATCCCTGGTCGGGGAGCTAAGATCCCACATGCCTCGCAGCCAAAAAACAATACACATGGGCTGAGGCAGGCCAGGAAGGCTTTTACATGAAGTGTTTGTGGAGAATTTGAAAAGGCAGGGAAAAGTAGGCAGGGCGGCACAGCCTGGAAGGGGCTGGGCCAAAGCAAAGGCCGTCAGGGGGGAGCGTGGGATAGCTGGAGAGTGGCAGACCAGTGAAGGGCCTAGGTTACCAGACGAAGAAGTGGGGTTATCACCAGCTGGCTTTCACATTTTTTAAAGCCTTGAACTTTTCCTGCAAAAGAATATGCCCCAGAACCCCTACATATAAAACTGATCAAAGTTGAGGTGATCTGACCAAAGGCAGGGGGCTAAGCCCCCCACCTCCAACACACTGTGGTGGCCCCTGGGCATCTCTGAACACCTGAAGGAGCAGAGTTTGAAACTAGAGCTGCGGGCAGCGGGGAGCCCCTAAGGTTCCAGTGCATTTGGACTGACAGGACACCCATGGTGTCTAACAAGGAGGGAGGACAGAGCCACAATGTCCAGGATGGGGTGAAAGCAGAGGCAGGGAGCACAAGGCAGCCAGGGGGCGCTGAGAACTTGCCGCACTTCTCCAGCCTGCTCTTCTCTCATGCTAGGACTTCAGGGAATTCAAAGCAAATGTTTGGGAACCCAACACCTCCGTTCACCACAGCGTTCCTTTCGCAGTCTCCCCTCACTCTCTGTCTACTACCTAATCTAGCTCCTGGTTATACTGTCACACTGGTCTCTGTCTCCACGTCCCCCACATACCAATGCACACAGAGGACTTCCACAAACACCATGATTAAGAAAAAGAAAACCCTGTGCACTGCACAAAAACAGGCTGGCCCCAGAGCATCAGCCCTCTAATGCCCGAGGCTGTCTAGTAAGCATACTCACGCCAGGAATGTCCAAAAGCCTTGACACCAGAAGAGGCAACTTCAGGGCTGCAACACTCCCAGTGACACCGACAAGAACACGGAACTGTCTCTCCACCAAGGGTGCAGCAGCTGAACACGTGGCCCTGGGTTCCATGTGTGGTCTGGTGGCTTCGAGTCCTGGGAGCCTGCCAGAACTGGGCTCCATAAAGCTCTGCCAGGATTTAGGATCTAAAAGCAGAACAGGGGGTGCCTGCTTCATTCATACATTCAACCAAAATGTACTGAGCACCCTGTATTAGAGCCTGGGCCAGATGTTAGTGTTCCTGAGGGGTCAACAGTCCCAGCTTCTGGGAGCACACAGTGTGATAAGAAGGTCAGACACGCTCATCCCACGTGGGTCAGTCACAATGTAATGTGGCCAGTGCCATGAGGCTGTGCTGCCTAGGAGTTACTGTCTGAGTAAGTCAGAGACCAAAAAAATAGCATTCAGGTTGAGTCCTGCAGGACGAGGAAGTTTTTCAGAGAAGCAAGGAAATAACTTTGCAAGAAGGAGCAATCTTGCAGAGGTGAAGAGGCCTGAAGGAGGGTGGCAGGTCTAGGGAACAGAAAGCAGCTTAGCAGTGACGCTAAAGCGTGATGGAAGGAGGGGGCAGTGGGGCGGGCAGGAGGTAAGGCTGCAAAATCAGGTCAAGGACTAAGTGTCAAGAGCAGTGAGGGCTATGGTGCGTTTTCATTTTAGAAAGACGGTGCTCGTGAGAAGTGTGGAGGGGGCCTTGGTGGTGAAGAGACTGGAGGGGGCAGACAAAGGAGCCACTGCAGTGGGCTAGGCTGGCTGAAATTAGTGGCAGGGCAGGGTAGGTTCCAGGGATGCCTGTGGGGTAGAACCCTATGCAACAAAGGGGTTTGGGTGCTCCAGGGAGCTGAGAGATTTGCCCCTCTGTCCCTCCCTGTGGATCAGGCACCACCCTACAAATCCAAGGCCGAGAAGAGACAAGCATAAAAAGGATAAAGGCCACCCCATGAGACTAGCTGCTTGGTTTCTTCCTCTGGCCCTCAGATGTTGCTAGAAGTTGAGTGTTCATAATATGGCTGATGAACACATCAAAACCTACATTCTGGCAGACTGGGCCAGCAAAACATACTCCATCAGCAACAATTATCAAGGACCAACTACATCTAGCACCGGCAAAGAAATCGTGGAAGAGACAGCCGCTGCCTTTAGGGGATCTGTGCATGAATTGAGAAGACAAGAGTCACACCTGAAATCACTTGAGATGGGTCCTTCTCTGGGATGCACCTTTTTGGTGATCACTGATTCAATCTGTGCATCGGTTTCCTTGCCTTTCCCTCTCCACTTTCCCATGACCACCAACACCCCCAGCAAGCTCCCTGAATGTGCGACCTGGTCTAAACACCAACTGCCAGACAGGTATTGGGCCTGTAGTAGGTCCTGAACATCTGCCGAATGAGTAATAAACTGTACCCTCTGAAGTAGAGTGGGGCAGAGAACAGAAGCCTGGGCCATGAATCAGCAGCTCTGGGCCCTGGCCATGGTTGTGCTCCTGACCTGGTATGTGACCTTGGCTCAGGGTCATTCCCTCCCGGGACATGTCTCTTCATCTGAAAAATGCAAAGATAGGACCAGGTGATCTCTGAAGCTCCTTCCATCAGAAAACTTCGGAGTCAATGCATGAAAGACAGAGGTGAGGGACTCTCTCTACAAGGGGGTCCTGGGAGATGTACTCAAAAAGGGTAGAATCAACAAGGGGAAGGGAGACCAAGGCAGACCCCGAGGAGGAAGTCCAGTGAGTCACCCAATGGCTATCTATGTGGCTGCACACCCATAAGGGCTCCCTCTTCACTCCACAGGCCCCTTGGCTCCTTAGGGCCTCTTTGCCCATTTTTTGCCTTCAAGACTCAGGCACATAACCACATGAGCTGAGGATCATGTTTGCGTCTATTATTCCACTCCTACCTGGAAGGGTCTCCGAGGGGCCCAGACCCTTCTCAACAGGCGTTAAGCACAGGCCAGTTCCCTAGAACAGAACTTCCCCCAAAGTTCCATTTGCCAGCGATCTCAACCTCTACAACAGGGCCTCAGCCAGGGCCATGCTTGCCCAGAGCAGAACTGAGTCTACTCTAGGGCCTGGAGAGCCCTGTTAGCAACTGACAAGGTCTAGAGGGCCTATCAGCCAGCTTCCCAGAACTAATCAGTGTGCTAGCGAGCACCCACAGTAGGTGATAGAGGCACATCCTGCACTCTCCAGGGAAACCCGCCTGCCAAATCCCAAACCTGGACCCTGTCCTACCCCAGCCAACTGGTGCAAGGACATGGAGATTCCTGCAAAACCAGAAGCTGAATTTAAAACCTCCTCCAGGGAACTCCCCGGTGGTCCAGTGGTTAGGACTTGGCCCTCTCACTGCCGAGCGCCCAGGTTCAACCCCTGGTCAGGGAACTAAGATCCCACAAGTTGCACGGTGCAACAAAAAAAAAAAAACCAAAAATTTAAAAATTAAAAAAAAAATAAAACCTCCTCCACATCAAATTGATATCATTCCTAGGGAATAGGTTACTGAAAGCAATCAGTTAAACTTGGGGCAGGAATCCATGCTGGTGACTTCAGCTGTTTCCCCATAGCAGGTGGTACAGCCCAAGATTTACTACTTAGCCTGCTGAGCGATCTTTGTTAAGGACCAAAGCCTACCTATCTTTCTAGAAGGTGGGTGTGGGGGGGATATGTACTTGAGGATCAGAAAGTGGAAAATTTAACCAACATCTGAAAGCAAGGTCAAATCAGTTCAATCTGACAGTCCCATGTAGGGTGACAGCTGGCAGGAGTTCTTTTTTTTTTTAACATGTATTTATTTATTTATTTTTAATTCTTTTTTTTTTTCTTTTTTTGTGGTACGCGGGCCTCTCACTGTTGTGGCCTCTCCCGTTGCGGAGCACAGGCTCCCGGATGCGCAAGCTGAGCGGCCATGGCTCCGGGCCCAGCCGCTCCGCGGCATGTGGGATCTTCCCGGACCGGGGCACGAACCCACGTCCCCTGCATCGGCAGGCGGACTCTCAACCACTGCGCCACCAGGGAAGCCCTTTAATTCTTTTTTTTTTTTTTGGCCATGCAACGTGGCATACGGGACCTTAGTTCTCTGACCAGGGACAGAACCTGGACCCACTGCATTAGGAGCACAGAGTCTTAGCCACTGGACCACCAGGGAAGTCCCTTTTTTAAAAAATATTTATTTATTTGGTTGCACTGGGTCTTAGTTGCAGCAGGCGGGCTCCTTAATTGCAGCACGTGGGCTCCTTAGTTGTGGCAAGTGAACACTTAGTTGTGGCATGCATGTGGGATCTAGTTCCCTGACCAAGGATTGAACCCGGGCCCCCTGCATTGGGAGCACGGAGCCATATCCACTGCACCTCCAGGGAAGTCCCAGCAGTTCTGTATGTTTACTCTCAAATCCCAAACCAGTAAGTCTATTACTCTACCCAGTCCCTGTTAGAACCATCTATTTGCACAGCCAAGGTAGCTGTAGACAGCACCTCATTTTCCTGAGCTCTGCTCTACTCATAGGAACTCTTGAGCAGCAGAAAGAGTTGGCAGGCAGAGAGGTTATAGGGCTGAAGGCTGTGATTACTGAGCCTCAAGCTCCCAGGGCACTAGCCATGCAGGTAGCCACATGCATACAGTCACAGCCAGAAAAATGACAGTTTCTCTGTCCTTTAGAAAAACAAGGCCAGACAGAGTAAAGAGCCTCAGCTGTGGCAGACTTGTGATGTGTAAGTCTCCTTCTCTGATGAGTTTAATTAGGACAGAGTTAAAGTTTCAGGAATACTTGCCAGTCACAATATGGGCAGGTGTGCAGCCAGGGCAGGACCAGGGCTAAAAAAAAAGCCAGATGGGGTATGAGCCCAGCACAGCACAGGAATGATGAGGAACTGGGGCCTAGGAAAAAGCAGAACCAAATTTGGGTGGGTGGGCAGGGATCCAGGATCCATTAAGAGCTTGAATCCTTTAGCCTGATGTCAAAGTTCCTATTACTGGCCCCAAGAGTCTGCTCTGGCCTCATCTCCCACCAGTCAATACAACTCTGCCCCAGTAATAATGAAACACCTATAGTTCCCCATAGTGGTACTCTTCCCCCAAACCCAGTCATTAAAAGGAGTCACATGGCCACAGGGGCACTTTAAACCCCTTCCTCCAAGGAAAGGCAAGGAACTCTTCAGGGAGAGCTCAAGGTCTTGACATTCTGCTAAGACTGCTCTTCTCTCAGGACGTCTCTGGCGGGCCAGTGGTTAAGACTCCGAGCTTCGAATGCAAGGGGCTCAGGTGATCCCTGGCTGGGGAGCTAAGATCCCATGTGCTGCCAGTGCGGCCAAGAAAATTAAAAACAAACAAACAAAAAGACTGCTTTTCTCTCAAACCAGAAGCAGGCATGCTTCCAGAGTCTGCTATTCCTGGAATCCCATTAGGCACCCCTCCTCAAGGCCACATGTTGGGGATATATAGATATATATTACATACACACGCAGTGACTACTAGTGAGGGAGTGACTGAGAACTGCCACCTCTCAGTCACTTGGAGAGATGTGGAAAACTCCTGCCCCAAGATACCCACCACTTCCCCAGCTTGGGAATCTCCCCTGCCTATTACCTGGCACAGGCCTCCAATACTTCAAAGTACAGCACGAAGTTTTTCTCTGACAAAATTTGGCCTTTCATTTTTAATGCCATTCGGCACTTTTAGGTGGAGCCAGGGGACAACTGCAATATCCCAGGGCTTTCCTTTTTCTATTTTACCAACTTGTAAAATATAGTTTGTACTTTGGGCTATCCCCATTCCTTTCTGGAGGCAGGCTCATGGATTTTGTTTTTGTTTCTTTAAGGCAAAAGGTTAAGTGTGGGTAACTGATAGGACCACCTTTCAAACTAGATTAAATGGTACTAGTTCATTGCAGAGCAGCACAAAGCCGGGATGGGAGCGTGTATATATGTATATAAATGCCCCACTTCAGGATGGAGACGGGAAGGGGTCCATAGCGCTCCGGCCCCACAGGTTCCACAGGCCCTCTACACACACACACACACAGCCGCAGACCCGCAGCAAAGCTTCTCGGGCACCGATAGGAGGGAGAGAACACACACACACACACACACACACACACACACAGTGAGGTCACACACAGAGCCACACACCCAAAATCGCGAATGAAGCTTTTCCAGCCTCCCTCCTGCCCCACCGCGTGAAACCAGCCTCCAGAGGGCCCCCCAGACTCCTCACCCGCGTCAGGCGCGTCTCGGAGCAGCCCCCAAAATATCGCGATACCTCGGTCACCCCTCCCACAGATTCTGACTGGCACGCAACGCTACCACAGTCGCCGGCAGCCTCCGCGACTGCGCAGACTTCTGGGAGTTGCAGTCCACTTCTCAGCCTTCTGGGAACTGTAGTCCATTCCGGGGAGTCCTGTCGGGAACACCAGCTTCCAAGTTCTTGGTATTTCCTGTGCTCATCTGGGCCTGGCCCAGATTGTCTGACCTACTTACCCCCGCCCCAGCCCCATCCCACACTGCTCATCACTGCAGCACTTAATACTTAACATTTACTGAGCCTCTTGTATGTTTTAAGTGCACAGGATATAGAGCTAAATCAGACCCTTCCCTGCTCTTGAGACAAAGAATTACGGAATAAGGTCCATGAGGAAGGAGAGGGTCCTAAGTAACAATCAGAGGCAGAGAAGCCCTCTCAGAGAAGGAGTCACTCAAGGTGAATCTTGAAGGATGACCAGGAGCTTAAATAAAAAGTGCCAGAACAGCCCTCCAAGTGGAGGACACAGCATTGGCAAAGGGAAAGCAGAGGAAAGCACGTTGGATACACCTCCCTGCCTCCTTCATCCTCCAGCATCCACAGGCCCCTGGGTCCTCAATCAGCTGCCAGTCTCCTTCAATGAGAGCTGAGGTGGGGCCCTCTGTGCTCTACCCCTGCCCTGCCTACACTGACCATCTGAACCAAACCACCCCTCACCCACTGATCCAGCCTTCTACTTCTTCCTCAGGCAACTCAGAACTCCTCTTCCTAACAGGCAGAAGGCCTCTGTGGCAATTTCGAGGCTGCCTCAGAGAAAGAACCACACAGAGGTGTGTGACTTTTGGCCTCTGGGAATGACAGATCCACTCAAACCACCCTATCCCCATTGCCTACAGCCCATGGTGAGGCTCCACACAGGCCCACATGAAGACACATGACACAGCAGGACACAGAGGGCCAAATGTTCCCCTTTATTATGGTTCATTCAGTTACCACTGACAGACACATTGGCTCAGGCAGGTCAACTGCCAGTTGGAGAATGGTCTGTGTCTCCCAGAAACAAGGAGGGGCAGGGGGCACCAGCAGAATGCAAAAGCAGGTGACTGGCTGGCCAAAGACCTGAGGATTTCCAGACTGACCTGGGCCTTCTTCCACCCGACCCTCAAGCCAGACCATCCAGCAGAGATGTATCTGTGCCCAGCCCCCACTTCTCATACTGGCTCCCTCCCCAGGAAAGTGCATAGTTGCCTGGAGATGCAGCATCCCAGGGCCTGGACAAGCTGGGCCACACACAGGTAGCAGGTCTTCCTAAGGGCAGAGCCAGAGCATGGCCACACAGGTCTGAGCCAGGAAAGAGAAAGGGCAGGTAGGACAGGAAATCGACTGGAGGTGGCATCCAACAGGTCAAGGATGCTGGGCTGGCAGCTGGACCACAGGCCTCCTGGAGTTACGAGAGAGACAAAGAGAAAGGGAGCCAGAGGTCTGGGAGGGGAGAAAGGAAACGGGAGGAAGAACCTAGACCTAGGGTCTCTTTTCAGGTACTAGGGCCTGTGACAACTGCTTTCTGCAGAGAAAGTGGTGGAGGAGAGAGCCAATCACATTCTGGCCCAAGCCTAAGGGACCATTAGGAAGATAACTTCCCAGAGGCCCTAGCTCCCCTTACAGGAAAATGAAGTACCTGGAGCTCAAAGCTCAGGACGGCACCTGGAAATCCAGGTGTTGGGTTCTAAGCTGGAGCCACCCAGAGTGGCCAGGCAGGGTTTGGTTTTTCAAGCTAAATAGCCCAGGTGGGAGGTGGGGGCAGTGAGTGAGAAATGGGCAGCTGCTCCTTGGGTGAGAACCCACTCCCCTCCAGGCCTCCGAGAGAGCCAGGGCCTCTACGAACAACATTCTCACAATGTCTGGCACAGAACAGGCCTGCAGTCACTGGCCTGGAAAGGAAACGGGTTGCTGACAGGGTGAGGAAGGGCCAAGAATCAAGTCTAGTAGGCAGAGAGAAGCAAGTAATCTTGATTTGAAAAAAAACAAGAGCCAGAGAATCGCCCCTCCCACCCGACCTAAACTGAAATCACATTCCAGCCATTGTGCTTCCACATAGGATTGGGCCTTGAGTTCAAGTGCCCAGAACTGCCCTATGACCAAGAGTGAGCTGGGGTGGGGGGGATGCATGATCCCCTCTCACCGGGCCCTGCCTGCCTTCTCCTCTGATCTTCCCTCCAGAACCAGCCCTCTGAGCCTATCCCTTCTATCAGACCCAAACAGAACAGCTATCGCTCCCAGGAATCCAGTGGTCATTCAGAGACACCTAGCACCTGCCCAGTGGGCTTGGGCCAACCAAACGACACCCAGGGACCAGTAGTTATTTATATACCCTCTGCTCCAGCTGCACCTTTACACCTGAAAATTGCCTGGACACTACCTAGCTCTTCAGGGAAGGCAGTGGAATCTGCCCTTATGGATGGCAGATGCCACCTAGAACACAGTAGGGGTAGGGTAGGAGAATCAGGCCACAGCCGGGACATAGGCAGACGGGGCTCAACGGGGCTCTGGAAAGAGAAGGAGGGGAAGGCAAGGCAGGGAAGAGAGGAGCCTGCCTTGCATTTCCATCCCCTGGATTCAGGTACCCAGCTGGGCTCCGCATCTCCGGCTGTGGGCCCTCCCACATCAGGGCTAAGGCTCAGCTCCCCTGTCTGCTTCCTGGATCTGGGAAGGGGCTCAGTCTCAGGAGCAGATACAACTGGGACACTCAACCTTGGAGAAGACAAAGAAAAGCCACAGAGAGAAGAGAGAGACCCTGGGCAGGAGAAGGGACCACAGGAATCTGACAGCAGGAAGAGAGGAGGGGAGGAGGAGGTTGGGGGTGGTGGCGGGGAGAGACCTGGATCAGAAGGAGCAGAAGAAGATCCTCTGCGGGTCTCCACTCTCCCCGCTACCATCCCCATGGGTTCTAAATACTGCTGCTCCCCAGTAAGACCGAAAGTGGAAACAGTTTCAGCTCATAACCCTTGGGAGGGGGCCAGGCTCTTCTGCTATGCCTCCCTCTGCCCCATGAAGGGTCCCTGGGCCAAGGTCAGAGGGGGCAGCCTGGTGGAGGGTGGGGGGCTGGTTTAGTTCTAAACATACATCTAGCACCACAACAACAGAGACCTTCACTGCACACTATTCACAAGGGGACACAGACACGGCTATCACCGCACGGGACAGCTCCACGTGAATCCAAGGGTGTGGGGGAGAGGATATACATATATATGTATATATATATATATAACTCTGATTCTTTGTACAAAGTGGAGGAGGAGAAAAAGGGAAGGGGGAACCCTGCTTGGTCACCACAACGTGTGGCTTGAGCCCCCGTTCCACCGGCCCCCAGCCAGCTTCTGGTAGGCTTGGCTCGTTCACATCTCATTGGAGTATGTGTAGTTGGGGGTGGCAGAATACTGAGTCTGCGGCTGATTCATGGCACCCTGCGCCGCCCCCATGGCTGCGTTCTGGGCCGCCTGCTGCACGTGCGGGTTCTTCCATGCCCCCGTGGTCCACTCCTCCTGAGCTTTGCTGAAACTCCCCCCGCTGCCCCGATAGAATTTATGAACCTGTAGAATGAGGAGCACAAGGAAGGGTTAATCAAAGGGAAGAGGCAACCTATCCAGAAAAGACATGGGAGCCAGAGAGAAGTCACCGTAAAAGCCAGTCCTCCCACCCATGCCCTGTGCACTGGGAGCAAAGTCCACCAAGCCATTCCAGAGTGAGTCCCTTGGAAGACCCCTGGGTCCTCTTGTAACTTGGGAGAAGGGTTGTTACAGATCACAGTCCCTTCCCAACACCACCCTCTAACCCTTGAGGTGACCACATACCATGCTGAGGGCAATGAAGGAAAAGACAGCCATGACCGTGAACATGACAGTGGGAATGAGCATCACCACCGCTGAGCCAACGTTCGTTCCGAAGAAGGAAATGGTAGCGATCCAGCCGCTGCAGAAATAGGCCATCTGTGGGGCTGCCTTGCATGGTGAGGGGTACCCAGGAGCCACCCCACTAGAGTAAGGGACCATCTCATTGTCACAGGGAGAGACGATATCATTGGATGCAAAGGGCCTGTGTCAGTGGTTCAGAAAGAACCCTTGGCTCAGGAAACAAGCTCCTCAGACATAAGGCTTCCTTCCCTCAGTTTAATCTCATGATGCTTGATACCCCTCAGCACTCCTAAAAACCACTGCAAGGTTCTCATTCCCCTCTGATGCTATGGCTCTGTCTACTATAAACTATCCTGAATCCTTTCACACTTCCAATAACTCATGGTGTTCCCACAGGCTAGGCAGCTTAGCCCACAGAAGTAAGCAAAGGACACACCCCAGGTGCCACCCTGCTAGCCCTGGGTCAGTCCCAGACACCCCAGTCTCTTACCAGACACCCCAGCCTGGGATGCCCACAGCCTGGATGATGCTGATGACCAGCTGGGCCATGAAGGTGAAGAAGAATGCCATGAAGCTGAAGGAGCTGTCAGTCCTGCAACAGAGGAGATGGCTTCCATCACCTGGGTAGAGGGCCAGGGCTTCCCTGCCTTCAAGACTTCTAAGTCCTTCCAAGTTTAAGTGGGTACACAATAGACAGAAGACATTTAAAGGCCTTAGTTAAGAGGCCAAAATAGGACAGCGTTTACCCATGGATCTTTGCAAGTTTCCATGTGTTAGGCCTGTGTGTACAACATTACATGGGGAGAGATCACCTTATGAATGCACCACTCACTGGTACATGGATGGTTGGCCTCATTGGCACAGAAATAGATGGGTCCATTGTGGCAGGAATAAACAAACCTATTGTCAAAGGATTGGACAGGCCTACTGGCACCAAGACATCTAGGTACATGGATGGATGGTCCCATAAGATAGAAAGTGTCATTGGCACAAGAACAGACACACTACTGGCACCAAGATTATAGCCTAATTGGCACATACATGGATGGGCCCAATAGGCAAAGATATTTGAGATCACACTGGCACTGAGAGGGACACTCCATTGGCACAAAGATTGAAAATCCCACTTGACACAAGGCAGACACCCATTGGCACTAAGACAGCTAGCCCTACTGATACATGGGTGGGTAATCCCTTTGGCACAGAGTTGGATGCCCTCATTAGCACATAGTGTCAGTGGCACATGGATGGCTTGTTCCATTGGCACGTGGATAGATGGTCCACTTGGCGCCAAATCAGCTAGCCCCACGGGTACAAGGATGGACAGCTCCATCAAGACAGGTGGCCCCATTGGCAAAACTTATTATGCAGCTAGCTGCCTGGGGAAGGGAAAACAAGAACAGGCCCGGTTTCTATGTTGCCCCCACCCAAGGGTAGAGTGAGGAAGGAAGAAACTAAGAGAAATGTTCTAACTTCCAGCCCTCTCACCCCAGCCTAGAGCTCCCAGGAAGCCTAAATCCTACCTGGCAGTCTGAGCTGAGGGTAAACAAAGGGAAAGTGAGTTTGCAGGATGGCAAAAAAAAAAAAATTAAAATTAAAAATATGTAGAGAAGAGACAGTGGAGATGGGCAAAGAGACAGGGTTAGGAGCTGGAGTTCAGCACCCATCACTTACTTGAAGGCCTTGTAAATGGGCCGAAACCAGCAGACGTAGGAGCAGGGTGTGAAGAGGATGAGCCAGAGAAAGGCGAGGCCAAAGTTGGTAGCTCCCCCGCCTCCGATCAGCCACGCGAGACAGCCCACCAGGTTCACGGCCAGCGTTACGCTATTCACTGCAGACCCAGGAGCACATGCACACACAGAGACAGACACCAGACACACACACAGACACCAAGGCCCATGCAGAAATATATGAGCACCCAGACACACACACATCCCCCACAACTCAACACAGACCCACAGTCAAACACAGGCAAACAGCACAAGCACAGAAAGATGAAGACACATACAAACACACATGCAAACCGCATTTGTACAGATTCACACCCACAAGTCACATCAGTGAATACACACACACAGATACACAAGACACACGTATACATACACACACACAGGGAGTACAGACTGTGAGAAAGAAAACTGGGAGCTCAGACCAACCCTCTCCCACACCCGTTCCTGGGGATCTGAGAAATCCAGAGAACAAAGAGTCTCCAGATCAGGAACTCAGAGCCTCAGCCCAGCAAGCCCTGTTGAAGGGCCCCAAAGCCTCAGCCTGGGAGAAATGCTCTTCTCCTGATAAGAATTTCTCCTTATAAGAATGGCCTCAGCCCCTGGCCATCCCAGACCCACAGCAATCACCAAGCCCAAGGCACAGGAAACCCATCTTCCATCTTCTCTTGCAAGGTAGGGCATGAAAAGGGGAAAGTAAAAGGTAACATCTCTTTAAGCCATTGTACCATCCGCTCCACACTTAAATGGGGCAGGCAGCAGTGGCTGGGATCTGTCTTTCTTTAATCCATTTCTTAGACAACTATTATGCCACCTCCTCCAAGAAGCCTTCTTTCACTACTGCAGCCTTATTCATCTCCCATCCCTCTGACCTCCTGAAGACTTGGGCGCTCCCATGCTTCCCCAAGTACAAATCCCAGCCCACCAACCAAACTAGAAGCTCCCCGAGAGTGACACCCAGGGTCCCCCTCCTCTGTGCCCATATAATCTAGCTAAACCTTGGAATCACTGTATCCTTGAGTCAGAGCCAGCAGGGACCTCAAGTCTCCTCATCTGATGCTGTCACTCACACACACCCAGGTCATCTGACATAAGGGTGCTCCTTTCCTCGAATATTAGACTGAGTCCATTTAAGGTCCCACAAAGACTTACTGAATAAATAAAGGAAGGCAGGCTTAATCTTGGCCTCAAACAGCCAGGTATCTATGGTCCTGGCTTCTGAATAGAACCCTGAAGCATCTCAAGGGTTATATACACTTCCTTGGGAACACAGCATCTGGCAGGCACCTAGTGAGGACTTAGGAAGATATTTATAGCCCTTAAATCCAGCTCCTGGATGAGATCTTCTCAGGGGCAGAGTTCCCAGAGCCCAGGGCCAGTGCTCCCCAAGTCTGGCCTGACAACGCTGTCACCTGTGAAGGTACACCCTTCTCAGGGCCCCTCACCATGAGGGTAAGCATTTCTTTCTGTGAGTTTCAGTTGTATTTCCTCCATCCCTGTTTATTGCCCCCAGATTTCCTGGAACCTTGGTGTTCTCACTGATTTTATTTGCTCTTTACATAGAACAGACATTAAACTGCTTTTATATTGGTTTACATCTCTCTTCCCAGTCCCACCTCTCTCCAGCTCACTTGATCTAGTGCCCCAGCCGTAATTATTCTACTGCCACAGACCATGAGAAATTGGGGCTTTTAAACTCTCAACCTCAAAATCTTAGAACATTAAAACTCTAGACTCAACGCAGAGCTACGTGGAACCACAGCGATCACTGAGACAATACCCTCTTTCTTATAAATGAGGAACCTGCCACTTGGGAAGTGGAGTGACCAGCCCAGCCTCCTCCCATATCTCCTAAATCCCAGCTGAATGTCTTTTTGAGCAATTTTCCAGAGAAAGCAAGAAAAATGTGGCTTTGAGGGGAGGATTCCTCTCCAAATCCAGAATCCTGAGGCAGTCATCAGAGGATCCCTGGAAAACTACTCCAGTGAAAAGGAGAAGGAGAGGAAGAAATGAGGAATTACACCGCAGACAGAGACTCCCCACCCGCTGCTCTGCGATTGGGAGATGGGGAGAGGCCTAGATGGGAGGTTGAGGGAAACTGAGGCCCAGCTGGGGAGTCGGCCCAGGAGAGGAGCCTGCAGGAGTCAGGCAGGGAAAGGCTTACTGGCCCACACAGATGCTGCAAGTGAGGCTGAAGGACACCGAGCCTGTGGGGACCCCGTCCCAATGCCCAGCACCCGCCAGCCTTCCCCCTCCCCCATTCCCCAGCTATGGCCCACCCCCATCCCACAGCACTCACGCATCCAGAGGTAGTAGAGGCGCTTGGTCATGCTGAGATGCTGAGGAGGGATATCCGCCTCAAAGTCTTGGTAGAAACATGGCTTGAGAGGGATGAATTTGGGCAATGGTGGGAAGTTGTTCACTTTCTCTGTGGGCGAGGCACATCATATGGTATCACCCTGAATGTTCCCCTCCCTGATGATCCAATATGATCACCCTTTCCCTGGCCTGGGCTGCCCTCTTGGCCCCTGTGGGCACAGGCCACTTTGCTATCCCCACCCAGCTTATCCCCACTGCCTCAGGTCTCCCAAAGTAGCCCTGAGGCAGTGTCACTGTCTCTCAGAAGAATAAAAACAATAAACACTGTCCATCAGGGGTGCAGTACCCTCTTCAGTGGGGGACCAGTTCCGGGTAGAGGAAGCAGCATGGTGAGTCTGGGTACGTGGGTTCTATCTAGCCTCCACTCCAACACTTATGCTCTTGGGTGAGTCACTACCCCTCTCCAGACCTCAGTTTATCCAGTGGGGTGGGGGTCAAACTAGATAGTCCCTACAGGTCCCTCCAGCTCTGAGCCTTTGGAAACCAGACAACTCAGAAACCAGAATGTAAAGGTCTCACAGTATTAGAGAGTAATGGTGACAGAGAGGATGGAGACTGAGACACCCATGCCACTTATCAGTCAGACAGACAGGAGGACCAGAGCATCAGGATGCGCTACCCCTGGTCCCCAGGGTCAGAGGTCTGACAGAGGGCTAGACAGTGAGGGTCTTGGATAAATAGGCCTCAGTGGGGAACCAGGGGAAATGCAGGGGCAAGAGGACAGAAAGAGGACCTTCAAAAACTAGGGGGCATAAAGGGACCCCTACCCTAAGTTCACTGTTACATCCTACCCAAGTGGCCCACCCTCTCCTTACCTGACATGATGGCACCAGCCGGCCCAGCGGCCTGTCCACTCCTCTTTGTCCTTAACTGGAAGGAAAAAGAGCCAGAGAAGGTTGAACATCATGGCTCACCCAACCTAGTCCTTCTCTTAGTCCCAGCCAGGCTGGAAACTCCCTGGAGCAGGACTCATCTCACATTTCCATGGTGGAATGAACCGGAGGCAGCTCCCACCTCACAGAGCAGCAACGAAGACCCAATGCAGCCAAAAATAAATAAATAAATAGATAAATAAATAAATAAAATCTGTCCAAAAAAAATTTTTTTAAATACTGATATGGAAAGAACTCCACAATTACAAGTAGTTGAAAAAATGCAAGACATAGAATAGTTTATGCTACCTTTCATATTGAAAAAAAGAAAAAAAAGGAGGGGAGAGGAGAATAAAAATATATTTTGCTTTTATCCCCAGAATCCTACTTCTAGTTATTTACCCACAAGTAAGAAACAACAAATACATGTTATTCAACATGACACTATTTTACAATAGCAAAATGTTAGAAACAACCTAAATGCAACTGTTTGAATAAACTATGGTACATCAGTCAATGGAATAATATATAGATGTAAAAAAGAATGAAGATGATCTCTATGAACTGCTATGGAATGATTTCCAGGATATACTGTTAAGTAAAAAAACCAGGGAATTCCCTGGTGGTCCAGTGGTTAGGACTTGGCACTTTCACTCACAGGGCTGGGTTTGATCCTTGGTCCGTGAACTAAGAACCCACAAGCCTTGAAATGCTGCCAAAAACAGAAACAAACAAAAAAGAAATTGGAGAGAACCATTAAAAATTGAAATAAACAAAAACAAATGAAGCTATCTATACTGTGAATTGATAACACAATCACACAGGAAAAAGAATTGGCCAAGTGACTTCATCTCAGTACTCTGTGTTCTCTTAGAGGGATATATCTCAAGAGCAAAAACAACTGGAAAGAAATCTGAATTCTTAGCGGGTTTACTGTTACTGTTGGTACTAGTGTGATGATTCTGAAACTCTGTCATGTGAACCGTAGCAGACAGCATATGAGAGAATGTGTTCATGTTGTTGAAACCTGGGTTCTCAGTGTTAGGTATGGAGACAGAATATGGAATATAGGAAGGTAAGACAGAGTCCTGTGATGTTGGATTTGAATTGGAGGCATCAATATGAACTCATGACTTTAAAAATATGTGGCTGGTCCCAAGCCAGGACAAGGAAATACAACGTTAGCCTAAAACATCTTGTGGTGCCAGAAGCAAGAAGGAATTCAACTAATTGGTGTCAAGAGGACACCAGCTTGAAGGAGCTACCAACAGCCAAATTCGGGAGAATTAAGAGCAACAAAAATAATGACAGTAATATAACATTATTAAAAAATAATCCATGAGTCCAAAGTGACATTCTTATTTTTAAAAAGAAGAGGGAGGAAGGAAGAAAGCAAGCTATTCTTTTCAGAAGAATGCTAGCACTAAGTGTAGGAGTGACAGAATTAGAAAATCTCCTAATTTTGCAATCATGAATGTAATAGCTGATTCAGACAAGGATCCTCAGTGGCTGCTAAATCTTTCACTGGATGAAAGATTGTTGGGGAATTCCCTGGTGGTCTAGTGCAGCGGTCCCTGACCTTTCTGGCACCAGGGACCAGTTTCGCAGAAGACAATTTTTCCATGCACTGTGCAGGGGGGTGGTTCAGGCGGTAATGCAACCGATGGGGAGTGGCAGATGAATCTTTGCTCTCTCACTGTGCAGCCCGGGTCCTAACAGGCCTTGGGTTGCAGACTGATGGGGGAGGGGGGTTGGGGACCCCTGGTCTAGTGGATAAGACTCTGCACTCCCAGTGCAGGGGACCCAGGTTCGATCCCTGGTCAGGGAACTAGATCCCACATGCATGCCGCAACTAAGGGTTCACATGTCACAACTAAAGAGCCCAAGCACTGCAACTAAAGATCCTGTGTGCCTCAACTAAGACCTGGTGCAGCCAAATAAATATTTTTTTTAAAAAAAGCTACATGGCAACAAAAACTGATGTGTCAACCTTCATTGAATCCTGGTTCAAGAGGGAAACACTGGGATATCAGAGGAAACTTGAATATAGACTCTAGATAATATTATTATGTCTATGTTACATTTCTTGGGTGTGATAATGTTATTGAGGTTATGTAGGAAAATGTCCTTTTTCTTAGGAAATATGTGCTCAAGTGCTTAGGGATAAAGTATCGTGATATCTGACACTTGCTTCAAATAGTTCAGAAAAATAAGAAATAATGAATGGATAGATATAGACAGAATCAAAGCAAATGTGGCAAATGCTAACAATTGGTGAATCTGAGTGAAGTTATATGAGTGTCCCTTGTATTCTTTCAACTTTAAAGTTTTCAAAATAAAAAGCTGGAGAAAAAATATGAGTAATGTCAGTAATGGATCATAACACACTGAAAAGAATGCATAAGTGAGCTATAATACACAAAAGAAAGGGAGGAGGGAAAGAAAAGTTCTAATATAGAAGGAATGACATAATTTTTTAAATCATTATTTTGCAACCCCTATGTCAGAACTGATACAGGGAAGGATTATCAATGGCTGCTTAAACCACTGGGTGGAAGGTGATTAGGGAAGAGGGGAGCCACACAGTCTGTCACCCCCCAGATTATTTATTCATCACAAGAGAGAAAAGGTACTTCTATAATGAGAGGATCTGGCGGACCAAGTGACCAAACTTAGCATTTCTGATAATGGGACAAAAGGACATTATGTGCCTCATGATGTGATACACACAGAAGGACATAAGATCATCAATGCAGTATTATTGCCAAAATCTTTAATCTGAAAATAATTATTAAGAAAAAGAATCTGACAAATCCAGACTGTGGGAAATTCTCCAAGATAAACGTTAATGTCATGAAAGATAAAAATTGGTAAAGGGACTCATCTAAATTAAAGGAGACTAAAGAGACATGCAACCAACTGCAATGACTGGTCCTGGATTTTTAAATCACAGCTATAAAGGACATTTTTAGGACAAGTAGAGAAATTTGAATATAGCCTGAACAGTAGATATCATTGTTCAATGTTAAATTTCTTAGGTGTTGTGGTTACATAGGAGAATATCTTTGTTCTTAGGAGATAACATGCTGACATATTTAGAAATACAGTGTCTTGTCTGCTACTTACTTTCAAATGGTTCTGCAAAAAAATAAGATAGGGAATTCCCTGGTGGTCCAGTGGTTAAGACTCGGCGCTTTCACTGCTGTGGGCCCAGGTTCAATCCCTGGTCGGGGAGCTAAGATCCCTCAAGCCACGCGGCACGGCCAAAAAAAAAAAAAAAAAA
>NW_020174938.1:1692388-1715216 GCF_003031525.2 Neophocaena asiaeorientalis asiaeorientalis
AAAAAAAAAAAAAAAAAAAAAAAAAAAAATCAGAGATATTGATAGACAAAGCAAATGTCACGAAATGTTAACAGCTGCTGAATCTAGGTGAAGTGCCCTAGTTCAGGCGTTCATTGCACTGTTCTTTAAACTTTTTGTAGCTTTGAAATTTTTCAAAATAAAAAGTTGGGTAAATAGACATACAGATGGCCAACGGGTATCAATACATGAAAAGATGCTCAACATCACTAATCATCAGGGAAATGCAAATCAAAACCACAATGAGATATCACCTCACACGTGTTAGAATGGCTGTTATAAGAAGGATGAGATACCAAAGGTTGGTGAATGAAATCTTGCCATTTGTGACAACATGAATGGACCTTGAGAGCATTATGCTAGGTGAAGTAAGTCAGACAAGGAAAGACAAATACTGTATGACCTCACTTATTTGTGGAATCTAAAACAAAATAAAATTTTAAAAAGCAAACAAACAAAAAACCAAGCTCATCCATAGAGAAGAGATTGGTGGTTTCCAGAGGCGGGGGCTGAGGGGTGAGTGAAATGGGTGAAGGGGGTCAAAAGGTACAGACTTCCAGTTCTAAATAAATAAATCACAGGGATGTAAGGTACAGCATGGTGACTACAGTTAATAACACTGTACTGCATATTTGAAAGTTGCTAAGAGAGTAAATCTTAAAAGTTCTCATTACAAGGAAAAGAAATTCTGTAACTATGTGTGGCAGTGGATGTTAACTAGCCTTATTGTGGTGATCATATCACAATACATACAAATATTATGCTGTATAAATATCATTATGTTGTACACTTGAAAGTAATGTATGTCAATTATACTTCATAAAAATAAATAAAGGGACCTGGTGGCGCAGTGGATAAGACTTGGCGCTCCCAATGCAGGGGGCCTGGGTTCAATCCCTGGTCGGGGAACTAGATCCCACATGCATGCTGCAACTAAGAGTTTGCATGCCACAACTAAGAAGCCTGGAGCTATAACTAAGAAGCCCACCTGCAGTAACTAAGGAGCCCATGTGCTGCAACTAAGGAGCTGGCGAGCCGCAGCTAAGACCTGGCGCTACCAAATAAATAAATAACTATTTAAAAAAATAATAAAATAAAATTTTAAAAATAAATAAATAAATACTTTTAAGTCAGGAGGGGGATATACACAGTTGCATTTGGCAATATATACACAAAGAATCTCTAGTAGGACATCAAGAAAAAAATAATTGTGGTTCCTGGGGGCCAGAGGAACTGAATACATGCGGAGTAGGGGAGTAGGTGGGAGGAAATTTTTACTATGTATCTTTATACCATCAAATCCAAGACACCATCAATTTTAAGATAGATCATTATCTTATTGAACAAAAGAAAGAAAAAAATGCCACCAACTTATAATGATAAGATGCCAAAATTTTAAAGACACAGACATTAAAATGTTTTCAGAAATATCAAAATGTTCATCTTAGAATTGATGAAATTTAGGACATCTTTTTGAATTATGAATCAGGTAAACGTATTACCTGCTTTAAAAAAAAAAGAAAAATCAGGCAGAAGAGGATGAGCTGGCAAAGAATGAGTAGCAGCAGCTGATGAGCCAGAAGAGTGTGAAGTCTCCAAAGCCAGGAGTAGAGAGTGGACAAATATGACAGATGCCACTGAGAGGTCCAGCATGGAAAGGTCTGGACTGAAAAATGTTCAGTACGCTCAGCAACAGCAAGTCACCTGTGACCCCAACAAGAACTACTTTGGTGGTCGTGGCAGCTGGGAGTTGGGGGGAGGGGTGGGAGTGGGTAGTAGCAGCCAAATTATATAGTTGAACACATAAGCTGAGAGCAGGTGTAGACAGCATGTTGAAGAAGCCTGCCTTGGAAGAGAACAGAGACAGGGTACTACCTGGGTGGGCTATGGGGTCCAGGGAGGACTGTGTCTGAGGGTTGTTTGTTTAGGATGTTAATAAGCTAGAGATGGGAAAGATCCAGGGAAGCGTTGCAATTACAATAGAGACAGAGGTTAATTAATGGAGCAAACCCCTGAAAGAGGGAAAAGCATGAGGTCCACTGCAAAGGGGTGGGACAAGCCTCAATCCTAGCAGGTGGGAAGGAGAACATGACGCAAGCAGATGGGGGAGGTTTGAGGCCTTGGGAAGGACAGTGCACATCCCACATATCTGCTTCAATTTTCTCTGTAATAGAGGAGACACGTTTGAGTTGAAAGTGAGATGGTTAAGAGTAGACGATGCAGCTAAATCAAGGGGCAATTACACCACAGCCTGAGAAGTGCTCCAGGAGAGCAAGTACACAAGGCTGTGGGAACACAGAGGAGCACCTCCCTGGTCCATCCTGGAAAAGCCAGGGAGGGCTATATAGAGGAAGCGATATCAGAGCTGAATCCTGGAGGATGAATAAGAGTTGGCCAGGAAAGGAAAGAACCAGGAAAGCACATGCAAAGGGAAGGTCAGGAGAGTAACAGCATGGCGAATTCAAGGAACAGAAAGTAGAGCACACACAGATAAAGTCCAAAGTGGAAGGAAGGAAGAAAAGGCAACAATAGGGTTGAAAGGTGGGAGGGGCCCGTCATCCTGGCCTTGAAGGCCATGAGCAGGATTTGAGCTTTATCCTGAGACTTGCGAGCCACTGGAGATTTCTATTCTTCCTCTTCTCCTTTTAAAAAATATAACCTCAAAGTTTCTTTTTTAATAAAATGAAATTTTGTTGCTTTTTAGTAATGTATAAAAATATCTGCAAGTTAAAAAAAAAATCAAAGTGCATAAAGTAGAAAATACAAGTTCTTCCAAAATCCACCTTCTCAGTGGTCACCCCTTTAACAGTCTGACCTTTAGGTTTTTGGTTTTTATGTATACATAAGCATATATGACAAAAGTGAGATCACTTTATACACGCTCTTTTATAACCTGTTTTTTTCCACTCAATAGCTCATGAAAATGTTTAATGTCAATGAATACAGGTTATCTCAACCTTTTTAATGACTGGTCAACCAGGTCAACAACGTCTGTGGCCACAGAGTGGTCAGGTGTGACATGGGCCGATTTGGCATTAGGAGGTCACAGCTTCAGGAAGTGGTGGGGTAGAGGCCAGCTGCCCAGAAATGAGGGAACATGAGGAGAGGAAGAGGGACAAGTCTAGCAGATTAATCTTTCAAAAAACTCAGCTGAGGGACACCCCTGGCGGTCCAGTGGTTAAGACTGCGCCTTCCAATGCAGGGGGTGTGGGTCTGATCCCTGGTCGGGGAGCTAAGATCCCACATGCCTCGCAGCCAAAAAACCAAAACTTAAAAAAACAGAAGCAATATTGTAACAAATTAAATAAAGACCTAAAAAAAATATTTTTTAATCAAAAAACTCAGCTGAGACTTTAATATAACATACAGGATATTAGTGTCAACAAAGAAACACCATAAAGGATTAATAGTAGCGATCTCTTTTTTTTTTTTTTAGTAGCAATCTCTTGATAGTGACATTACAAGTTGTTTGTTGTCTTTCTTTTATCTTTATTTTCTAAAATTTCTGCAACAGTCATATATCACTTTTCTAGCGAGACAAAGCCATAGGTTTAAAACAGCAGCAGCTAGAGGAAGACATACAGTTAGAAAGGATTTTCCAGATAGGAGACGAGCATATATATAAGCCGGGAGGAAGGTATTATTAAGGAAAACGGTGGAGAGGCTGAAGATACAGTAGAGGGGGAAAGAGCTGACAGACACTGGTATCTCAGGAGATACGTAGGGCCAGCACCCATAGCACAGAGCGGGTATGTTAGATTAGGAGCCCTCCTTCTACTGGGATTCAAGAAGTGGAGAAACATAAGTGTGGTTCCAACTCCTACATACAACCCCACCCCCCGCCAACTAACCCTCTCCATGAGTAAAGGGCTTTGGGATAATAGTCCTAGTTTGGAATACTCCTCCCATGGAACAGAATGGAGAGCTGATGGGAAGAGGAAAGGGGTTTCTAGAAGTGATGGAGGGACAGCTGAGGCTGGAGACCCTCCACGGAAGCAGAACCAGACTGCCCTGGTATGTGATGGCCACCAGAAGCTTTCCACATTCTGAGTGTAGAATCCAGAATTGGGGGGTCTGCTGCTGGGGTGGGACACACAGGCAAAGTGGCATGATCATTGAAGGTATGAGCCAGAGGATGGTTAAAATCCTGGACCATGGAGTCCAGGAAGGACACAGAAGGTGTCGTGCTCATGAGATAGAGAAAATGGAGGTGTCAGAGAACTTGAGGTCTCCTTGAGGTCCCAAAGTAGGTAAAGCAGAATTTGGACTGTGGTCACAGAATGATACTGGAGTTTAAGATTTTGGAGGTGGCCACATGCCAGTGATGACCAGACTCAGGTGTAGCTGGTAGAAAGGGTGGCCAAAGGAGGCACTGCCCCCCATGCGACAATGGGATGTGGAAAGGGAGACTGTGGTCCAGCACTAATGTCCTCCAGGGAAACAAAGAAGAGAGGCAGGGGGAGAGTGGGCAATAACTAGATTGTAGGAGCCTCAAGGAAGGAGGCTCTAACCCTGGCTCCAACCTGACCCCCATCTGGTCCCAGGCTGTCTCCCAAAGGTGTGCCCATGGTTACAGAGAAGTCAGTGTAGCAAAGTATGGATGGTGGGAAAGCCAGCACTCAGGGCCAGAGCACAGAGCAAGGCTGCCTTGTTTGTACATGGTTAGCCCAGAGAGAATTTAGGCTTGGGAGGGGTACAGGAGGCTGAGGTCACAAGAATGGAAGGTTCCAGGCTCTCTGCTCTTTATACTTGTGTTGGGGGAGAGGGGAGCAGCAATGACTGGCCTCTGCAAACCAAAGTTCTTAAACTGAAAAATGGGAGAAGTAGCAATTTATTCCTCAACTGAGAGTCTTTCATAACGCTGGGAGGCATTGGGGGTGTTACATATCCCCCCAAAGATGTAGGCCTAAGGAAGCACCTCCTTCGTTATCAATAAGACAGCAAATACTAACTGAATTTTGTTCCAAAAAAACAGACTATAATCTATTCCATTTCTAACTGTGAAGTTGGGAGGACAGAAGGTCCCACAGTAAAGAGAGTAAGGTCCATGGCAGAGAGAAGGGAGTCAAGTCTGGCCTCAGATCAGGATAGGGACCTGGGCTTAGTTCCAGGACTCCCTACTCACCAGCCCTCCCTCCTCCCCATCCTTCTATGCCAAGGATGGGATGAGCCCCCATCCTTGGCATAGAAATGGTCATTTTCTTGCTGTCTGCCCAGAGCCTATCTGCTAAGATGGAAGTTTTCCCCTCTTGCTCTACCTCTGGTCCCCTTATCCCACACCCAATCCCATATCTCCAGCCCTGATGTCCCCAAACTATGAATATTCCTCAGAGAACAGTACACTCCTAGCATTGCTATTACCATCCTATGACTCTTCAGTAGCCCCTACGGAGCCTGTGCTTGGCAATCAAGACCTTGTGTCAATCAGCTACAAACCTCCAACCCACCACCTTTTGCTTCTCTACCACAGGCTGACCTGCTTCCCACACAACCCAGCTTCATGCAGATCATATCAAGCCATCCCATCTGCTTCCATTGACCCTAAACCAGAGCCCCATCAGCGCCTCTGAGTCCTTCTATTTTTCTCACATCCCACCTCTTCTGGGAAGCCCTTCCAGACATCCCTGCTGTGCCTCCCACTGCTTAAATTCTGAACCAGTTATTGGGCACCAAGTGCTCACTCATTCTCATCCAATCTCTTCCTTGTTCCGTCATGGATGGGGCTTCCAGGAGGGACCCAGCACAGGGCAGGGCATAGAGAATGGTCAATCATGTTCTTCCTTAAGCCTTGGACACCCTCCCAGGGTAGGAGTGGAGCAACTGATGCCCTCCCCAAATCAGGCTAAGCCCACAGCTTCCGTGAACCCTGCTGTACCACACTTCCTCCAGGAGACCTTCAGAGACTCCGGGCTGTCAGCAAGGAAGGAAGTGCAGCCTGTAGAGGAACTGCTGTGGGGAGGGGGCAGGGACAGGGAGAGGAAGGCAGAGGGAGGGGGGAGAAAAGGAAAAGGAAGAGGTAGAAGAACTGAGAAGGACGCTCTAAACTAGAACAAGCAGCTTCCTCAAGGGAGGTCGGTACTTAGTCCTATTATTTCATCCCTAGAGAAAGGTGCTGGCAAAGAGATACCCAGAGAGAGGAATCAATTTGTTAAGAGGTGGCCAGCCAGCCCACCAGAGAAAGGGTTAAAGAAACAGGAACAGAGCCCAAGGCCCCTAACCAGAGCTCCCCTCCCAGGACACTGCTAACTCTCCATGGGTTTGCTAGACCTAAGAAGACCCTCTTTCTGTGGCCCATGACCAGTCAGTCCTCTCTCAGCAACTCAGGCTCATCAAACCCAGATCAAATCTCAACTAGCACGATCTGTGCAGCCCCAGACAAAATCTCTCTGCTAGTCATGCCCCTGCAAGAACCATTTCCCTCTCTCAGAGGCCTGCCCCTTGGAGGCAGAACAGTTAGGGCACAGGCTGCAAAATTCTCCAGACTTCTCCACCCCATGCGCACAGTCACATGGCTGGACTCACAGGCCAGGCTCCCCAACAGCTATGCTTAATTCCCACCTCTATGCCTTTGCCCAGACTATTCCCCGAAAATGCCCTCTGTTACCTCTCCTCTCATCCCAATCTCACTGCCTCCTGCCTCCCTTTCTCCTTGTGCTCCTAGTGTCCACGGGAAAGTCTGCCCAGCCCTCCCTCAACTCCTTATCCTGGAGCTGGGGCATTGCCGGTTTGAACTGCCTGAGATAGTGAATTCTCAGTCCAGTCTATACTTGGTTTTTCCAACCTTTGGATCACGAGCTCCCAGAGGCAGGGGCAGAGACAGGTTCCCAAACATCTCACCCCAATCCTCGTGACTGACTCCTGTCAGCGTTGGAATGAGCTTCTTCTGGCACCCCCAACACACTACCCCAAAGCCCTGGCGGCCCACAGGCTTAAGCCAATGCACCCATCCCATGAAACACTGAGGCGGTTCAGACAAGCTGTCCAAAGGTCTGCCGCCTCGCTTAGGCGGGGTCTGGGAGGTGGGGAGTACAACCTGCATCCACCTGCAGGCTCCTCTTGTGAGGAAGGACCCAAAGGAGGCCACAGCCACCCCGCCTCCAGACGCCCCCATCCCAGGCCGCGTGCGCCATCCCCAGGAAGAGGAGGAGGCCTGTTTCCAGGGAACGCCAGGTGGGGCTGAGGGGGTATGGAGGGCCCAAGGCCCAGGCTCCAGAATCCAGGGGTCTGACGTCATCCAAGACTGGGATCCTTCTGTGGGAGCCGGGAATGGGGATGGCGGGGGTTGGGGGGGTCTGGGGCACCCGAGATTCTCTTCCCCCGCCCCAACAGGGAAGGTCACCTCGACTCTGCGCCTCTCCAGCTCGACCTGCCCCCGGCATCCAAAGGTGAAGCGTAGGGTGTACAAAGCTGGAGATGGGGTGACTCCCTCTCGCCCCGCGCCCAACTTCCCTACAAAGCCCTTTTCTGGCCCTTTAGGACCGGGACTCACCCGTTGCTGTCGCTCGGCTGCGGAAAGGCCGCCGCGCTGCGCTGCTATGCGCCCAACGATGCGGCGCGGAGCCGGCCGCGAGCGGCTCCGGGTCTGGGGACTGGGTGCGCGAGCGTGCGCGCGCCTCGGGGCCAGTTCCTCGCGCGCCCGCGCCGGCCTGCCTGCAGCAGCCGCTCTCGCGAGATTCCCGAGCTTCCTCTAGGGCCGCTCCTCCTGAACTCGCGAGAAGGAAGGCCTGGCCATCCCCTCACCTTACAGGAGCTGTCCGAGGTGCTGAGTTCCAGGGACAGGGCCAGATCAGGTGGTCGGCAGGCACGGGGACAAGAGCAAAGCGAGAACGTCGAGGAAGAGACCCAGAAATGGGAGTCTGGTACCAACAATCAGAGCCTCAGCTTCCAAATCTGTAAACTGGGGAAAATAACCTCCCATGCCAGTCCCAGGAGCCACTGGGACATACCAGAAAGTAAGAATGAGAGGGAGCTTTGTGAGCAGGAGTGTGATGACTGGTGAAAGCCCTTCAGATCCACAGACCCAAAGTGACAGAGAGGGGATGGAGGATGGAAGATCAGAGATGAAACATAAAGTGACAAAAACGAGACATAGACAAGGACACACAAATCCAAAAAAGATAGACGTAGAAAGACAAGAGAGGAGAGCCATGAACATAGAGACATAGAAACACGAAGAGACAGAGACATGGAGAGATCAAGATTTGGAGAAGGGAAAAAAAAGACAAAGAAAGATAGAGGGGAGAGAGCATGAGGAAGTGAGAAAGAGATAAGAAATAGGGACTGACAAATTACCCAGAGGGATAGAAAGGGAGAGGCCTAGAAAGAAAAACAGAAAAAGAAAG
The DNA here is from genome assembly GCF_003031525.2 of Neophocaena asiaeorientalis asiaeorientalis. Classification (NCBI taxonomy): domain Eukaryota; kingdom Metazoa; phylum Chordata; class Mammalia; order Artiodactyla; family Phocoenidae; genus Neophocaena; species Neophocaena asiaeorientalis. The sequence continues at coordinate 1,700,749 of NW_020174938.1, forward strand.
AGAGAGAGAGAGGAAGGGAGAGAGAAGGAAAGAAACTGTGTTATGCAGAGATGAACACTGAAAGTGAGTAGAAATCAGGCTAAATGTTTAAAAACCCAGAACCAATGAGGGTTGAGAGAGACCCACTTGGAGAGATGGGGCTGGGAGTGAAAGACAGACTGGCTTTTATTGTGAGTGATGTTTACATTGTAGACTTCCTGTGGGATATCTACAACCAGGGCCACCCTCTGTCCTGCCAGCCAATGGCTCCTGCCCTCCACAGTGCCTTCCGCCCACACCATCCTGGGCCTGGAAGGGGGCCTCAGTGGGTGGGAGACACTGAGGGGATTCTTTGCCCAGAATAAGGGCCCATTGTCTGGTCTCAGCCTGCTGGGAGTGGGGCCTCACTCCCACAGCTGGGATAGAAAGGGGGCCAGAGTGAATAAAGGCAGACAAGAATTAGTGCAGGAGAGGCAAGGAAAGGGAGGGAGCCTCAGGGGCTATGGAGTGTTGTGCAGGAAGCATAATCTATGCCAATCAGAACAGAAGAGTCATGGGCTACAGGGAAGGGCAAAGAGGTTCTGCTTTTGATCCTGTCCCTGGTTCACTTTCATAATAACTGTTCTCTATCCTGCTATAAGACAAGCTTTAGCTGACTTACAGAGTTGTGAGAGGACCCAATGAATTGAACATGACCCTGAGGAGGTTATCAAACATGGCTCCTGTAGGAGAGATGTTGGGAGTCCATCGGGACCTCAGGAAAGATATAGGGTTCATATCAGCCTCCAGGAGAGGGGTCTGAGGTCCATGTTGAAATCTACAGTGGAGATGTCTGGGATCCACAAGGAATTTACAGGAGATATCTTGTGGTCCGTGTGGGTCCTACAGGAGAAATATTTGGATTCCCATCTGATATCCACAGATGACTTTTCCCAAATCAAGAGAAGTAGAAGGGCCTCCTATTTAGCTAACAACTGAGGCAGGAAAAGTGCCCAGGTCCAAAGTCAGAAGCCCATCTTTGTCCCAGGGGATTGTACTTTCAGAATCTGGGTAAAGAGAAGGAAACAATGCTTCAGGAGTTACAGTCATTTGAACAAACTTTTACTCAACAAGCATTTGTTGATTAACTATGAGAAACAGCACAGTGCAGTCATTAAGAATATGGACCTAGAGGGGCTTCCCTGGTGGCACAGTGGTTAAGAATCTGCCTGCCAATGCAGGGGACACGGGTTCAAGCCCTGATCCGGGAAGATCCCACATGCTGCGGAGCAACTAAGCCCGTGCACCACAACTACTGAGCCTGCGCTCTAGAGCCCATGAGCCACAACCACTGAAGCCTGCGAGCCACAACTACTGAAGCCCATGTACCACAACTACTGAAGTCTGCGCGTCTAGAGCCTGTGCTCTGCAACAAGAGAAGTCACCGCGATGAGAAGCCCTCGCACCACAGCGAAGAGTAGCCCCCACTCGCCACAACGAGAGAAAGCCCGCGCGCAGCAACAAAGACCCAACACAGCCAATAAATAAATAAATAAGTAAAATCTAAAAAACAAAAAAAAGAATATAGACCTGGAAGGCAGACTGCCTGCGCCTTCCCAATTGTGTACGTTTGAGCAAGGCACTCACCTGTACTGAATCTTAGTTTTCCATATATGTAAAATAAAGATGATAATAATACCTATGTCTTAGAGTTCCTGTGAGGATTAAACGAATTAACACGTGTAGACATAGGTAACAATTGAGACAGTGCCTGGTACACATAAGTGTCTAATAAGTGCTGGCTCATACTGTGTGCCAGGCTCTGGGGACACGTCTTTCTCATGGTGGAGAGCCGGAGTAAAAGAGCCAGAGCCAAACCATGCAACGACAGTTAAAGCTTCTTCTCAAATGGGGTGGATGTCACATCTGCTCACATGCCACTCACCAACGCATGTCCTATGGCTAATGCCAGGGCAACAGGGAGACTTGCTCCCTCTGGAGGATGCAAGACATGACAAACAGTGGGGATGTTTAATCCTAGAGCAGGGAGAGAGCAAATGACTGGGAACAGTAATCCAGTCACCTACAGGGCCAGTTGCAGGCTGCTTATCTTTTCCTGCACAACTATGGTAGGAGGCATGTTGAGGCATGTCCACCCAACAGTCTCTGGGAGGATATCTATTTACAGGACAGTAAACAACTGGAAAGAAAAGAGGATTAGCATTTACTGAACCCTATATATATCTGAGGGAGATGTTAAGTCTCGTGACTATACTATGAAGTAAATGCTTTTATCTCCATTTCGTAGATAAGGAACGTGAGGCTCAGAGAGGTAAGGTGATCTGCTCAAGAAAATAGAATTGATGTATCTAAGAGGTGGAAGAACCAGTATCTTTAGGTTGGGTTTCCCTAGAAGCAAACACTGCTGTATTTGAGAGATGATCCCAGGAAGCACTAGTAGAGGAGTGGAGGAAGTTGAAACAAAGAAATGAAAGGAACTCAGTTCAGGGTGCAGTAATGAGCAGGTTACCACTGTGGGCAATTCTACTGGGGACCTCCAAGACACAATGCAGAATACAATGAGTTATTCCACCAAAAGAATGAGGAAACTAAGGGTTGAGGGCTGCTCCAGGAACTTGCAGATTTCTTTGTGTACCTTCTAAGCAGAGAAAGCCCTTAGGCAGAAAATCCCAGGGGCTCACATACAGTAAGAATATAAGAATATAAGCATATATATGGAAAGAAGATAAGAATAAGAATATAAAAAGCCATCAGGAATGGTTAAGGGAATGTATATAGTAGTGTCGACTACAGCCAAGATCTAAATCCAAGCCTGTCTGGCTCTTAAGCAACGCTTGTTGCTTCTAATATCACCCATTAGTCCTGTGGAAATTTGCAGCCATGGCAATGTCAGAGCAGCTCATCCACTCACTACCTAGGTGGGCAACCTGAAGCTCAGAGAGTTCACCCTAGACCTCCCCTACAATGCCTCTCCCCTCCGCACCACCTTCCCACCACCTCACCCCTCCATGTTTGTCTTCTTTCCCCAAGCAGACTGGAACCTCCCCAAGGCAACCCACAGAATGGGAGAAAGTATTTTCAAGTCATATATCTGATAAGAGACTTCCATATAGAATTTATAAAGAATTCTTTTTTTTTAAGGGATATTTATGGCTGCATTGAGTCTTCATTGCTGCGCCACCAGGGAAGTCCTATGAAGAATTCTTACAACTCAATAATAAAAAGACAAACAATCCACTATAAAAATATAAAAAGGATCTGAATAGAAATTTCTCCAGAGAAGATATACAGATGGCTGATAAGCACTTGAAAACATACTCAACATCTTTAGTCATCAGGGAAATGCAAGTCAAAACCATAATGTGATACAATTTCACATCCACTGGAATGGCTATAAACAAAAAGACAAATAATAATAAGTATCATCAGGGATGGGGGGACTTCCCTGGTAGTCCAGTTGTTAAGAATCCGCCTTCCAATACAGGGGACTCAGGTTCGATCCCTGGTCAGGGAACTAAGATCCCACATGTCATGAGGCAACTAAGCCCACGTGCCGCAACTACTGAGTCAGAGTGCTCTAGAGCCCTCACGCCACAACTAGAGAGAATCCTATGCACTGCAACGAAGTACCCACGTGCTGCAACTAATACCGGATGCAGCCTAATTAATTAATTTAAAAAAAAACAGGGATGAGGAGGGACTTCCCTGGTGGTCCAGTGGGTAAAACTGCATGCTTCCCAATGCAGGGGCCCAACTTTGTGGTCGGGGAACTAGATCCCACATGCATGCATGCTGCAACTAAGAAGTCCACATGCCACAACTAAAGATCCCACATGCCACAACAAAGATCCTGCTTGCCACAACTAAGACCTGGTGCAGCCAAAATAAATAATAAATAAATAAATAAATAATATTTTTTAAAAAACAAGGATGGGGAGAAATTGGAACCGTTATACAGTGCTGGAAGGAAGGTAAATGGTGCAGCCACTTTGGAAAACAGTCGGCAGTTCATTAAAGAGTTAAACATAGTTAAACCTATCAGTTCTATTCCTGGCTATATACCCAAGAGAAATAAAAACATACATTCACAAAAAACTTGCAAATTCATTGCAATTTTATTCGTAGTAGCTAAAACCCAGAAACAGCCATCAACAAGAGAATGGATAAACAAATTATTGTATATTCAAACAATGGAATATGAATCAAAAATAAAAATGAATGAGCAATTAATAACTACAACACGAGTGAATCTCAAAAACGTTATGTTGAGCAAAATAAGGCAGATCAAAAAATACATGCTAGGAGGAATTCCCTGGTGGTCCAGTGGTTAAGACTCCAGGTTTCCACTGCAGGGGGCCCAGGTTTGATCCCTGGTTGGGGAACTAAGATCCTGCAAGCTGCGCACGCAGCCAAAAAAACAAACAAAAACCATACTATATGATTCCACTTATATTAAGTTCAAAACCAGGAAAATTAATGTGATAGAAAGCAGAATCGTGGTTCCTGGTTGGCTATGGGGGTAGATTAGATTGACTGGAAAGGGACAGAAAAGAAATTTCTGGGTGGTGGAAATATTCTAGATCTTGTTTGGGGTGATAGTTAAAAGGTATATAAAACTGTCAAAACACTTACCAAACTGAAAACTTATTGATTATAACTCAGTAAAGGACTGTTAGCTTAAAAAAATGGGGATCCCTGAGGCAGCTTGAATCTAGAGAACAAAGGTGATTCCAGACCTCCAACCTCTTGCCTGGACATGAAACCCAGGTCAATGACCACCTCTCATTGCTTCTCTTTTACCAGCAGTGCCCCCATAGACCACTTGGGGGCGCCAACGCCCGCACTTGCACTTGGCATCCACTAACACTTGCAGAGCTAATTCTCTGCAGGCAGCTAGAAGTGCTGGGCGTTGGGTAGCCTGCTGGCCTACACACAGCTCATTTTCATCACCACCGCCTCTTGCAGCCTTGCCAGCAGCTCTGAACATGCAACACCCACTGCTCACTTGTCGAGTTAGAACAGGAGTGCCCCTCCCAACCTGCTCCAACTAACTGTCAGAGAGAAAAAATACCTTTCACAAGTCCCAGCTTGGGCCTGGCCTGGTAAACAGTGGCCTTGGTCACTGGCTGGGCCCATGGATACCAAAACCACAGGACGTGTTCCAGTCCTCACCTGCCTGAAAAGTTATATTGCAAAGCCAGTCTTGCTTCTACCTCCTCATCCTGATACCTTCTTCCCTTGGCAACCTTGCCCCCTGCAAAGTCCTCCGCTACCTCTAAGGAGCCCAGGGCTCCCAGAGCTCTGTCTCTGGTCTGAATTCTCTTCTGCATTCCAGCCCCGTCCCAAGCTGGAACCCCAGATATTTTCCCTATATTTGTTCCTCCTCCTGTGATCCTGCCTCCAAAAATGGCCCTATCATCAGTGATAAGACATGTTGACATCATGTACCTCCTGATAGGCTTCACTGCCTTCTGTGATTTTATTGCCCCCCAAAATGCATAACCTCAATTTAATCATGAGGAAAACATCAGACAAACCGAAGTTGAGGAACATTCTACAAAATAACTGACCAGTACTCTTAAAAAAATGATTGTGTCAACCCTCAGTTACCCAAGCCCGACCCCTGGAAATTAAGTCCTATCAATTCTGTTTCCCCATACCCACTACCCAGTTCCATCATCACTGCAGTAGTCTCCTCAAAGACATTACATCCTTTAGTGCAGCAGTCCCCAACCTTTTTGGCACCAAGAACCGGTTCTGTGGAACACAATTCTTCCATGGAAGTAGCGGGGGAATGGTTCAGGCAGTAATGCGAGTGATGGGGAGCGATGGGGAGCAGCAGATGAAACTTTGCTCGTTTGCCTGCCACTCACCTCCTGCTGTGTGGCCCGGTTCCTAAGAGGCCGCGGCCTGGTACCGGTCTGCAGCCTGCGGGTTGGGGACCCCTGCTTTAGTGTTGCCCCACCTGACACCTTCTCGAGCCATTCTCCTCCAAGCAGTCACAGGAATCTTAGTTATGCCAATTAGTTAAGTAATTAGGGCACTCCCGAGGCTCCCCACTGCTGCTGTCACCCAGCACAGCTTGTAGTTCTAAGAATTCAGATTCTCTTTTACCTCCTTGCTTTTGCACATGCTGTTCCATCCTCTCCTCTCCTCACCTGACTCCCATCCCTGTCCCTTTGTCCAGAAATCCTTACTCTTTTTAGGACTGGGGTCCAGAGGACCCTCTCTAGTAGAGACTGCCCTTACTCCACTCTCCAGGTACCACAAGGCCAGGTGGAGCATCCTATAACCTGCTGGTTTCTCCCTGGCAGACACACAAGCCACTCTCTGACATTGTTGCTGTCAACAGCTGGGCTTAGCTCGCGTTGTTCCTCTGGCTGGCTGATTCCTACTCATCCTTTGAGTGCCCACGTGAGTCTCACTCCTCTGGATGGCTCCCTGGACTAGGCACCTCGGCTTCGTGCTTCTCTCCCTGCCACCCAGTGCTGTGTTGTTATCTAGGTGCCTGACTCTTCATGAGCCTGTGAGCTCTGGAGCAGGATGGAGGGAGCAGGTCCACATCTGAATTGTTCACCATCACCCCAGTGCCAGTCTCAGGGGAAGGAGACCTTAGTTGAGAGGTGTGTTTGCTAAATGTTTAACAACTGGCTCTTTAGGGAAAAATGTGTACATAAATATACACATATATTTTTTATGTTTTACTGATATGTATGTGTAACAAAAAACTTAACACATAATAAAATATACAATACTCTTTATTGTAAATTTCATATAGCCAGTTGATTCTCAGAGACTGTTTTCATTGGCTTTTCCTTAACTCTTGCATCTATAGCCAACTTACAGTTACAATTGATGAAGGAGTGTAGATAATCAACAAAACAATAAATCTAACTGTAATTATAGTATTTCTAACTTCTGTGATGTAAATATTTTCACCATGGCTGATTTTGAGCTACCAACATGATGTCACTGAATGCAGAGTTGAGAAAAGATGTACCATAGCACACCATTATGTAGTATTTCCACCACACAGAGACAAGAAACATAAATAACTTAAAGAGCATGAACAGTAAAATGTTGTAAAGTTATTAGAAAGTGATGAGTTTTTTTTACAGCTCAAAAAATATGATTTATTACTAACATGTTTATTTTAAAGTCTATGGAAAAGCTTTTCTAAGGCATGGTAGAAAGTGAAACAACATATCTGTTTTGTTTTTTCATAATTGAATTTGGTTTTTGAAAGCTACATGATCTCACAAATTCTTGGCACCAGAGTAATGTTGATAGAGATCATTCCATACAATGAACTTTTTAAAAAATATATTTATTTATTTACTTTTGGCTGCATTGGGTCTTTGGTACACGTGGGCTTTCTTTATCTGCGGCAAGTGGGGCCTACTCTTCGCTGCGGTGCGCGGGCTTTTCATTGCAGTGGCCTCTCTTGTCACGGAGCACAGGCTCTAGGTGCGCGGACTTCAGTAGTTGTAGCACGCGGGCTCAGTAGTTTTGGCTTGCGAGCTCTAGAGCGCAGGCTCAGTAGTTGTGGCGCTCGGGTTTAGTTGCTCTGCAACATGTGGGATTTTTCCGGACAAGGGCTCGAACCCGTGTCCCCTGCATTGGCAGGCAGATTCTTAATCACTGCGCCACCACAGAAACCCCATAGACAATGAATTTTTAAGCAACACCTTTTCCTGAATCATCTATATTTTTATAAACATAAAATATATATCATCATGAAAATTATTAAGTGGTTGTTTAAAGCTGAGACATGAAAAACAAACGTCTTCTACTTTTAGAGCTCTGTATCTTAAACACAACTTGTTGGAGAAGTAATAGTGTGCAGTCATAAAGAGACAAGGTTGGATTTGATTTCTAGCTCTGCCATTCATTAGCTGTGTGACTTTAGGCAAGTTACTTAACTTCTCTGAGTCTCTTTTTCCTCATCTGAAAAATAAGGCTAAAAAAATATTTTTCTTTCCATAGTGTGGCCATAAGACGTGAGAAATAATGCATGAAACTCACTTAGCTCAGTGCCCGGTACAGAGGAGAAAAACGTGTGAGAAGCTGAAATTCACATCCTTGCCTCATCCCCCTAGGGCCTGTGCTTTCTTCTTCCTCTGTGCCAGCACTACCTTACATATAACTCTACCGCACTCAGAATTTAGGATTGTTAACTGTTCTCATGTTTCTTCTCCTTGAAGACAAATAACAAACATGTCTGAAAGTGATGAGTTTTGAATATTTATTACCTTTGTTTTAACATAGTTGACTTCATTGTAAGGTAATATAATTAAATTTTTAATAATGGCTGTGTTTACCAAGCAGAACACAAAATTGAAATTTTAGCAATTGGCTCTCGTGAGCCAGTACGAGCTGCTTCCAGCACATATCTGGCCCCCCATTTCTCCTCCAGGCCCAATCTTGCTGCCAGTCTAGAAGACTTCTGAGTTCACTGGGTGACCCACCCAACACCCTGGGCTTATGACTCCTCCTCACTCCAGTGACCTTTGTTTCTCCTTCAGCCATCACCCTGTTCCCATGGTCTCACTATGTGACTTGTCATCCACCACCAGGAACAGTTTTGCCCAAGAATCTCATTCTCCCCTCTTGTCTCTTGGACTATAGCCTGCTCTTCTTCCAGTCCTCTCGGCACTGCCAAACAGGTCCTTCAATCTTGAAGGACATTATTCCCTGAGCCCTGTTTATCAGCCTCTTCCTGATGCCTGAAACGTCCTCCCTTCTCTGCTCATCCTCCTGTAGCTATACTCAAGCCTTTCACCCTGGGCATATAATAATTGTACAATAAAGCAATTCACATTTACTATCATTATTTCAGTAGAAGCCCTCTTATCTGATGCAATTGAAACCAGAAGTTGGTCGATTCAACAAAAAAGTCAGCTTAAAAGGAGTATCATAAAAAATCATATGTATTTGGACATGTTTTAACTTAAAACATATAAATGCGTATTAACTTGCCAATCTTTTGATGTAATACTAAGGCTTTTTTTAAAAAATATGGATCTGCTGATTGGAATTCCTTATTTCTTGTAGAACATACCCATAACAAATTGTCTAGACTTCCAGATTCTATAACATGCATAAGAGTTTTAGGACAATTGCAAAGGAATTTGAGTGCAGACTCTTGAGTTTTTATAGTTTCCCAAATCTTTTATAGTGGTTTCCCCAAGCCAAACTCAAAAGCTATTTTTTTAATTTATTTTTCATTGTGGTAAAAAAAAACCCACACAAGATAAAATTTACCATCTTTAATTATATGTGTGAAACTTTTGAAAATTGTAAAGCACTGTAGAATTTAAAGAATCTTTCACTCAATTTAAAAAATTTACTAACACAACATTGTAAATCAACTATACTTTGATTAAAAAATAAAAAATAAATTTACCATGTTAACCACTTTTAAGTATTCATTTAAGTATTCAGTGTTAAGTATATTCACATTGTTGTACAAAGAACAATTCATCTTGCAAAACTGAAACTTTTTACCCATTAAACAACAATTCCCCATTTCTCCCTCTGCCTCAGCCCTTGGTAACCACAATTCTACTTTCAAAACCAAAATGAATTTGATTACTTTAAATACCTCATACGAGTGGAATCATATAGTATTTGTCTTTTTGTGAACAGCTTTTTAAAAAAATGACTATCTTTTCCAAAAGTTTCCAAAGCAGTAAAGTTAGTTTTCATATAAATAATAACTCACTTTCCTTTTGCACTCATATTTCTTTGGTTTAGTTACACTTTATTAAATTATGTATTTACAATAATGAGTAAAAAGGCATAAACAGGTTTAGGAATGTGTTAGTCTGAGTTCCTAGAGACGCTGACACCAAGATGGGATTAAACACCCAAGATATTTATTAGGGGAAATGATTTGTTAGAGAAAAGGAAGAGGGAGCCAGGTGAGCCTAGGAGAACCATCAGACCATGCTACAAGTCTGAGCCTGAGTGAAGGAGAGAGAGAAGGAAGGAAGGTGGGTGGAAGCGTTCTAGACTGCGGTGCAGGAAAGTTCAGCAATGCCACCGGGGAGTCCTCCAGCAAAAGCCACCCATCATCCACCTTTTCCCAGGAGTGGGCCTGCTTTAATATCCCATCTGTGCTCATTCATTAGCCAGAAGCAGCCCATGGGAAATTTGGCCTTGTAACAAATGCAGTGATGGATTTCAGAAAGCAGCAGCTGGGTCCCTTGGTCAATTGCGCTCCCTGTCATGAAAGATGTGAGAAGTCATTCTCATGGCCACAAACACAGATGATTCTTGGTGCATTATGTATGGATTTAGCTTGGCTACATGTAACAGAAATCTCAAATAACAGTGGCTTAAACAAGATAAGTCTTTTTCTCACATAACGAGAAGTCCAGGAATAAGTGAGTTGGCTTGGTGACTTTAAGATTCAGGGTAGAATTCTCTGGAGGTCCAGTGGTTAGGACTCTATGCTTCCACTGCGCTGGACACAGGTTCAATACCTGGTCAGGGAATTAAGGTCCTGCATGCTGTGCAGTGCACCCAAAAAAAAAGATTCAGGGTAGACAAAGTGGATATAGAGGGAGCATATCTCAATGTAATAAAAGCTATTTATGACAAACACACAGCCAATATAATACTCAATGGTGAAAAACTAAAAGCCTTCCTACTAAAATCTGGAACAAGACAAGGATGCCCACTCTCACCACTTCTATTCAACATAGTACTGAAAGTCCTAGCCATAGCTATCAGACAAGAAAAAGAATTAAAATGTATCCAAATTGGAAGATAAGAGGTAAAATTGTCATTATATGCAGATGACATGATATCATATACAGAAAACCCTAAAGACCACACAAAAACTACTAGAACTGATAAACGAATTCAACAAGGTAGCAGGATTCAAGTTTTTTTGGGGGGGGATTTAAGATTGACATACAGAAATCATTTGCATTTCTTTATACTAACAATGAAATATCAGAAAGAGAATGTAAAAAAAAACCAACCACATCCAAAAAAGTTAAAATACTTAGTAATAAACCTGACCAAGGAGGTGAAACACTTATATGCTGAGAACTATAAAACATTAATAAAGGAAATTGATTGCTCTTGGATTGGAAGAATTAATATTGTTAAAATGGCCATATTACCCAAAACAATCTACAAATTTAATGTGATCTCTATCAAATTACCCATGACATTTTTCACAGAACTAGAACAAATAATCCTAAGATTTATATGGAACCGTAAAAGACCCAGAATTGCCAAAGCAATCCTGAGGAAAAAGAACAAAGCAGGAGGCATAATCTTCCCAGACTTCAGACAATACTACAAAGCTACAGTAATCAAAACAGTATGGTACTGGCACAAAAACAGACATATGTATCAATGGAACAGAATAGAGAGCCCAGAAATAAACCCTCACAACTACAGTCAATTAATCTTAGACAAAGGAGGCAAGAATATACAATGGGAAAAAGACAGTCTCTTTGGCAAGTGGTGTTGGGAAAGTTGGACAGCTGCATGCAAATCAATGAAGTTAGAACACACCCTCACACCATTCACAAAAATAAACTCAGAATGGCTTAAAGACTTAAATATAAGACATGACACCATAAAATTCCTAGAAGAGATCACAGGCAAAACATTCCCTAACATAAATCATACCAGTGTTTTCTTAGGTCAGTCTCCCAAGGCAATAGAAATAAAAGCAAAAAAATAAGGGGACTTCCCTGGTGGTCCAGTGAGTGAGACTCCACACTCCCAATGCAGGGGACCCAGGTTCCATCCTTGGTTGAGGAACTAGATCCCGCACGCATGTCACAACTAAGAGTTTGCATGCTGCGATTAAAAGATCCCGCATGCCGCAACTAAGGATCCCACATGCCACAGCGAAGATCCCGTATGCCACAATGAAGATCCCACATGCCGCAACTAAGACCCAGCACAGCCAAAATAAAAATAAATATATTTTTTAAATGGGACCTAATCAAACTTGCAAGCTTTTGCATAGCAAAGAAAACCATAAACAAAATGCAAAAACAACCTATGGAACTGGAGAAAATATTTGCAAATGATGCAAATCCCTGACAAGGGATTAATTTCCAAAATATACAAACATCTCATACAACTCAACAATAACAAATAACCCAAACAAAAATGGGCAGAAGACCTAAATAGACATTTCTCCAAAGAAGACATATAGATGGCCAACAGGCACATGAAAAGATGTTCAACATTGCTAATTATTAGAGAAATGCAAATCAAAACTACAATGAGATATCACCTCACACTGATCAGAATGGCTATTATTAAAATGTCTACAAATAACAAAGGCTGGAGAGGGTGTGTAGAGAAGGGAACCCTCCTACACTGTTGGTGGGAACTTAAGCTGGTGTAGCCATTATGGAAAACAGTATGGAGGTTCCTCAAAAAAACTAAAAATAGAGTTGCCATGTGATCCAGCAATTCCACTACTGGGCATACATCCAGACAAAACCATAATTCAAAATACATGCACCCCTATGTTTATAGCAGCACTATTTACAATAGCCAAGACATGGAAACAACCTAAATGTCCGTCAACAGATGAATGGATAAAGAAGATGTGGTACATATATACAATGGAATACTACTCAGCCATAAAAAGGAACGAAGTAATGCCATTTGCAGCAACATGGATGGACCTAGAGATTATCATACTAAGTGAAGTAAGTCAGAAAGACAAATACCATATGATATCACTTATATGTGGAATCTAAAATATGACACAAATGAACTTATCTATGAAACAGAAACAGACTTACAGACATAGAGAACAGACTTGTGGTTGCCAAGGGGTAGGGGGGTGGGCAAGGGATGGAGGGGGAGTTTGGGATTAGCAGATGCAAACTAGTATATATAGAATGGGTAAACAACAGGGTCTTACTATATAGCACAGGGAACTATATTCAATATCCTGTATAAACCATAATGGAAAAGAATATAAAAAAGAATGTATAGGGAGTTCCCTGATGGCCTAGTGGTTAAGACTCCAAGCTTTTACTGCCGTGGCCCGGGTTCAGTCCCTGATCGGGGAACTGAGATCCCTCAAGCTGCACGTTGCAGCCAAAAAAAAAAAAAAAAGAATGTATATAAGTATAACTGAATCACTTTTCTGTTCAGCAGAAATTAACACAACACTATAAATCAACTATACTTCAATTTTAAAAAATGATTCAGGGTAGAAATCTCTGCAAATCTCTTGGCCTTTTCCTCAGACTTTTGAGATGGCTTCTCAACTGCAGCCACCATGGCTGCATTGCAGATAGCTGGAAGGAGGAAGGGCAAAGGGCCAAAGGGCATGCTACCTGAGTCTGCACCCCTATTTAATGAGCTTTCCATGAAGCCCTACCCAACAATTTGCATTTATCTCTCATTGTCCTGAACTGTCACATAGTCACTCCTATTTGGCAAGGAAGTGACTGTGTGGCACATTTTAACTTTTTAACTGGGAACAATTGTCTCTGCCAATAAAACCAGGGTTGTATTAGTAAGGAAGACGGGGAGAATGGATACTGAGGAGGGTACCAGCATTGTCTGCCACACTTGGTGAGCACCAACTGGGCATATTCAGCGGGCCATGGGCTTCGTTCTGTGTGCTGACTGCAGAGGCAATCAGGAGTTCAGTTCATCTGACAATTCAGCGCCATGGAGGTGGTGATGAGCACATCTACTGGGCTATTTTTATTTCACTAGAATGTGAGCTCCACCGAGCAAGTACTGTTCTTGTGTTGTTCACTGCCGTATCCCCAGCACCTACATCAGTGCCTGTCACATAACAGGGACCCCATACATACTTGGAATGAATCAGTGATCAATAATAGTGTTGCTTTCTTCCCTGGGTATCCTTTCAATAAACTCCTATCAGCTGATGTCCTTGAATGTGGACATTGCAAAAGCCCATTGGGGATAATTCCTCCCAATAGTGCCCACTCCATTTAGTCTCAGCAGGTAACCTCAACTCTTTCGGGGGAAAAGTTAACATGCCCCTATATCTGTTCCTCCTTCCTACTTGTCTCAAAGGAAGAGATGTTGCTATAGGCTGAATATTTGTGCCCCCTCCAAATTCATATGTTGAATCCTGACCCCCTAATGTGATGGTATTAGAAGGTGAGGTCTTTGAGAAGAGACTAGGGATTAGTGTTCTTATAAAAGAGACCCCCAAAGAGCTCCCTAGCCCCTTCCACCATGTGAGGATACAACAAGAAGTCTACAGCCCAAAAGAAGCCCCTCACCCCACCATGAGTGCATCCTGACCTTGGACTTCCAGCCTCCAGAACAGTGAGAAATAAATATCTGTTGTTTATAAGCCACCAAGTCTGTGGTATTTTGTTATAGCAGCCCAAACAGACTGAGACAGATGTCTCCCCATCTTCTCCCAGTCTAAGGACAGCCCCCCAACTTTGCTCTGATTTCCACCCCTCCTTAACTCCTCAGGGATTTTTTTTTTTTTTTTTTTTTTT
>NW_020174938.1:1715276-1780561 GCF_003031525.2 Neophocaena asiaeorientalis asiaeorientalis
AAAGCACCGAGCTGATCTCCCTGTGCTATGTGGCTGCTTCCCACTAGCTATCTATTTTACGTTTGGTAGTGTATATATGTCCATGCCATTCTCTTCGTTCCAGCTTACCCTTCCCACTCCCCGTGTCAAGTGCATTCTCCATGTCTGTGTCTTTATTCCTGCATGCCCCTAGGTTCTTCAGAACGTTGGGGTTTTTTTAGATTCCATATATATGTGATAGCACACAGTATTTGTTTTTCTCTTTCTGACTTACTTCACTCTGTATGACAGACTCTAGGTTCATCCACCTCACTACAAATAACTCAATTTCGTTTATTGCCTCTTCAGGGATTTTAATCCATCAATTATCCTCTTCCTTCAGTGCCCTCAACTTCTTCTTTCTTCTATTTATCTTTCAAACATCTCCCAAAAGGAAAAGCAAAATTGTTATTCCTCTGTCCCTAGCGCACTCAAGCTATTGTTTAACTCATATCCCCCGGTGATTTCAGCCACTCCCAAGGCAGTAAGTATCCCATGTGTGTTTAAGATGCTTTGATCAACCGAGGGTTCTTGGCTGTAAATGTGAGGAAGCCAACTCTGGCTAATGTGAGCAGAAAAGGTATTTATTGGAAGGGTAACTGGTAAGTCATATGACAAACTCCCTTGCTCTGACTCAAGAGCCATCAGTCATAACTCTGGTCATTACCTGGCCTCCCATGGACCTTTCTTAGGGGTGTGATCAGTCAGAGGATGTGACTGCCAGACGCTTTGACAGTTCGTGTCTGGTTTATTCATCAGTCTCTTGAGAGCTAGTTTGCTATAAGTCAGCCTTCCTTTCATGAATTGATAATTTTATGGCCACCCATTATTTAATAAGAAATATATATATTACTTTCCTTGCTTGGCTTTTAATTTTAGAAACTGAAAATTTGCACCAGCGTTATGCTTTTCGCTTGTGATTTCAAGGATCTGGTTGCTTTATTCTTTTGTTATTATATGTAAATTACTATGAAAATAACAATCTTTTATGCATATTCCCTCAAACAAATTAAATCTTTTTGGATCAATTAAAACAATAAACAGTCAATAACATACCTGACTATCTCTAGAACATTTTTGGTCATTCCTGAACTCAGATCCTGATGCTCTGGTCTTGTTCCTCCATGGGTACATGGGCCACCGTGATGCTTGGCTCCTTTGCACACTTCAACTCTTCCCTGGGTCGAGACCCCTCGGCCTCCTCCCAGCCCTCATCTCTCTGGAACTGCTGATGATCAGCTCCATATTCCCCAATTCTGTAGTATGGAAAACAATTTAGCTTCTCTGCTTCCTACCCTCTCAAACATTTTAGTCTCAGAACCACTTTTCATTCTTAAAAATTATTAACCCCATAGAACTTTTTTTTAATCAGTGAATTTTATTTTATTTTTCTTAAACATTTTTTATTTTTAATTTTTTTTCACACACACACACTGTATTTTATTTTTACAAGAGATAAATAAACTGACACCAAGCATTGTAACTGGATGACCACAACAAAAGCAACAAGGATTGCAACTACCAAACACAAAACACACTCATACTATGTCATAATAGTGACATTCAGTCCAGTAATCCTCCACTGTAACAGCTCCTTTACTTTGCAGTGAAAATTGACTTGTATACTTTTTGCCTCTGAGTCCTTGTGGGATTTTTTTTTATTAACCCCATAGAACTTTACAAATGTGGGTTATTTACCAATATTTACTGTATTATAACTTAAAACATTTTAAAAAATTATGTATTTGTCCATTCAAAATAATAATAATAAATTACATGTTAACATAATTTTATTTAAAATAATTATATTTTCCAAAACAAACACACATAAAAAAGTAGTGAGAAGAGTGGCATTGTGTGTTTGTTTGTTTGTTTTGTTTTGTTTTGGCTTAAACGAGAGATTTATTTCTCACAGTTTTGGAGACTGGAAAGTCTGAGATCAGGGTGCCAGCATGGTCAAGTTCTGGTGAGGTCCCACTAGCAGAGCGCATTGTTTTGCTATTTTGAAGACATCTTTAGTGTCTGGCTTAATGGAAGACAGCTGGAGTCCCATATCTGTTTCTGCATTTAATTTGTTGCAATATCACATGTCATGCAACCTTTGGAAAATTCCACTGTACATTCATGAGAGAAGAAGAATGAAAAAGGCAAATAATATCTTAGTGTTCCCAAAAATGTTTGCTCCCACAGATCCTCCCTCCCTCCATTTCCCCACCAAAATCCAGGGACCTCCAAAGATCCCTGGATCACACTTTAAGAAACACTCTTTTAGACCATGTCCTGGGAGTGAGTTGCTGATTTTTCATACCCAGTGAAGCCTATCATTCATTCACTCAACAAATATTGACCACCTTCTGAGTATCAGACACTGTTTTGGGTGCTGGAGATGCAGGTGAGAACCAAACAAAGTCCCTGCCCTCATGGAGCCTACATTCTAGTGGGAGGAGACAGGTAATAAACAATTTTTAAACTATAATTATGTTAGGCAATAAATGTCACCAAGAAAAATAAAGCCAAAGAAGGGAATAGAGACTGAAGTAGGGGGATTTGTGTTTGTTTGTTATATTAGGGTGGTCAGGGAAGCCTCTCAGAGGTGACATTTGGGCAGAGACTGTAGAATATGAGGGAGAGAGCCAGGGGGATATCAGAGGGACAGCATTCCAGGCAGAAGGAGCAGCAAGTACAAAGGCCCTGACATGGAAGTGTGTTCATTGTGTTTGAGGGAAAGCAAGGGAGCTGGTGAGACTTCAATGGAATGAGTAAAGGGGAGAGTGGTGGGAGATGACGTCAGAGGAGGGAGGAGTGCAGATTTTGGATGTAATGGTGGTTTCACTGAATTAATGCCTCTTTAAGGCCATGGCAGATTATATTCTCTAAAAATGGCCACAGCAATATTTCTAGTCCTACATGCTCTTCCAGAACTTTGCCATTCCCCATCTAGAAATGGAGTCTACTTCCTTTGCCCACAAGCCTGGGCAAAGGCTTAGTGACTTCCTTGGTAAACAGAACATGGCAGAAGTGACACTGTGTGACACTCAAGGCTAGGTCATAAAAAGCGATATGGTTTATGCCTGGCTCTCTCTGTCATTGGATGCTCACCCTGGAATCCAGCCGCCATGCTGTGAGGATGCTCAAACTACTCTAAGAAGAAAGACCACATGAAGAGGCACACATGGAGATCTGAGGCTTTCATCTGACAGCCAGCAAGAACCAACAGACATGCAAGTAAGAAAACTTTCAGATTATTCTGGCCCCCAGCCTTCATATGAGTCTTCTAGCTGAAACCACAGACACGGGCAAGAAAGAGACAAACCACCCTCGCTGCCCTGCCTAAATTCCTGTCCCACTGGATCTGTGAACATAATAAATTATTGCTTTACACAACTCAATTTTGGATAATTTGTCAAGCAGCAGTTGGTAACTGGAACAGAGGCATGTTAGCATCCTAAGTGAGCATTTCAAAGTACTAACCTAATCAAAACAGGCCGGATTAAAATCCTGCAATGAGGGCTTCCCTGGTGGCGCAGTGGTTGAGAGTCCGCCTGCCGATGCAGGGGACAAATCTTAGGCAAAAGCGGATGTACCTGCCAGGGTATTTAAAGAAATCCTAACAATCATTTAGCCTTCTTCCCTCCAGGTTATAACTGGGGAGCTTTGGGATTCAGGCTCATGGATGGAAGTAGTCCCAAAGTAGGTTAATAAGAAGGAAGTAATAATAGTCAGACATGGGCAGTGCCTAGCTTCTGACTTCATCTCCTCCAATGAAAAAAGGCTTCATGAATACCAGAGAAAGCCCAGAGTATCCTTCTCCTGCTAATCCCCACCCTACCTCCTGTCATAAAATGCCCCTGGTCATGAAGGATTTCCGGTGAATTTCTTAAAAGTTTCAAGTAGAAGTTACATCTGTGGACCACACTGACCTGCAGATATGTGTGTTTTAATGACAGGAGTTAGATGATATGGTAGACTGTCCAGAGAGATGGTTCCCGTGCCTGTATATACATGTCAGACCTTCCACCAAGAGGTGGAATTTATTTTCCTGCACCTTGAATCTGGGCTAGATGTGCATCTTAGTTTGACCAATAGAATGCAAAGGAGGTAATAATGTGTGACTTCTGGGCATAGATCTTAAGAGTCTTTGAAGCCCCCATTTTCATCTTTTTGGGATCAAGCCACTTAAGAAATAAGCCTGGGCTAGAGATCATGTGGAGACAGGTCCATCCAGCACCCCCAGCCATTCCAGCCACCCCGTCTGAGGCACCAGACATGTGAATGAAACCATCTTGAGTGTTCCAGCCCTGGTCAAGCTCCCCGCTGAAGGTCTATGAGTGAGTGACCCAACTGACCCATATGGAGCAGAATGGCCAGCCTGAGCCCAGCCAAACCACAGAAGCATTAGAAACAAGAAATCATTGTTATTTTTAACCACCAAGTTTTAAGGTGATTTGGGGCTTCCCTGGTGGTGCAGTGGTTAAGAATCTGCCTGCCAATGCAAGGGACACAGGTTCGGGCCCTGGCCCGGGAAGATCCCACATGCCGCGGGGCAACTAAGCCCATGCGCCACAACCACTGAGCCTGCGCTCTAGAGCCCGCGAGTCACAGCTACTGAGCCCACGTGCCACAACTACTGAAGCCTGCGCACCTAGAGCCTGTGCTCCTCAACAAGAGAAGCCACAACAATGAGAAGCCCATGCACTGCAACCAAGAGTAGCCCCCGCTCACTGCAACTAGAGAAAGCCCACCCAAAGCAATGAAGACCCAACGCAGCCAAAAATAAATAAATAAATATATTAAAAAAAGAAAGTTTAAAGGTGATTTGTTAGCCAGCAACAGTTAACTGAAACATTTAAAAACCTAAACTGTTACACAAAAATATGAAATTTGGGCTTCTTTTTTGTTTGTGTTTTAATATTTATTTATTTGGCTGTGTTGGGTCTTTGCCGAGGCAAGCGGGATCTTTGTTGCAGCATGCAGGGTCTTTTTGTTGTGGCGCACTGGCTTCTCTCTAGTTGTGGTGCTCAGACTCTCTAGTTGCGGCACACAGGCTCTCTAGTTGTGGGGTGCGGGCTCTAGAGCACACAGGCTCAGTAGCTGTGGCACAAGGGCTTAGTTGCCCCACAGTATGTGAGATCTTCCCCAACCAGGGATCGAACCCACATCCCCTGCATTGAAAGGCAGATTCTTAACCACTGGACCACCAGGGAAGTCCCTGGCCTTCTTTTTTGAAAACACTGGACCTGTGTTGCTCACTTGAACTTCAGGGAAGAATCTGAAAGGTGTGCCAATACCCAGAGTGAAGATCTGTGGATACAACAAAACAACTGCTTTAGAAAGGGGAGTTCTGCCTGTTCCCATGGCTTCCCTGGAGGCAGAAATGATGGGAGCTGGTGACACCCAATCACAACTATTATCTTTCCCAAAGAAGGTTCACTGAGCAGGTCATTCATCAGCAAGTATGCATGATTTCTGGGCAGAGAGAGGGTTCTCCCAGGGATTCTGCAAACAAAATATGCTCTTTTCCCTTGTTGAAATATGTAAAATTTATCTTCTGGGACAGTATGCACAAGGCACCTTGTGATTCAATTCAGAACAATAGAGGGCAGGCACACTTGGTTAACTTCATCTCTTACTCAAGAGAAGGGAAGACAATGAATTACCTGGTGGTGACAGGGGACCCTCATGGCCATAAAGTTGGATTTGACCAACTAGCTTGTTGAACTGGGATGAACCCCAGTTGGGATGAACCCTGGGATGGTGGTGACAGGAGTATTATGTGAAGAGAGCTGCTTCCATTCTCACCACCATGAGGAGGTGGGGAAGGGACAATTGCCAGGAAAAGAGGCGGTGCAGGGAAGAAGACACTATTTCCTGGCTTCTTCCCAGTGCTCCAAAACCTAGGGGCCTCTACAGCAACAAAATTACAGTTTATTATAAGCCTGACTCTGACAGGATGTGATGGGAGAAGGGATCTACGCATGTAACATTCCGAAAAGCTGATACAACCACTCCCCATTGAAATGAAGCAGAAAATGTCAAATCACACAGAAGCAAAACAAAACCACTGGGTCTGCATTCCTACCTGTCAACAAACAGCTGGGGCCCAGCAGCTCTGGCTGCCCCATGAGGGCTGACATTCTGCTCTGCCTCTCTCTCTCTTTTTTAATTTTTTTAACCCCACCCACCAGGTTTGCCTACAAGCTTTGCTGCTCGGTAGCTGAGTCTTTGGACAAGGGATTTAGCCTATATCTGCAAAGTGGGAGTGATGATCCCATGGAGGTACTGGGACATAACCTGAGACAATTCCAAGAAGTAAGTCCTATTATCATCCTTATAGGTTCCATTTTACAATAGAGGAAACTGAGGCCCAGAGAAGTCCCATAGCTTGACCAAGAGCACAGCTAGCAAACTGCAGAGCTGGGATTCAAACCCAGGCAGTCAGGCTCCAGAGTCCATGCTCTTAACCACCTCACCAGCTGCTCATGTGTGTTAGATGGGCAAGCATTTTGTAAGTTGTAGAAAAACTCAGTGCATCCCTGAAGGATAATTGTAATTCTGGGAAGGCATAAACCAAGCACCCTAGCTGTGGCCCAGGTCAGAGTGGGAGGAGGAAGAGCGGCCCTGGTGCCCCCCACCCCCCCATCCCAGGCAAGCACCTGGCAGAGCAGAATTCTACCCTGGAGTTCTAGGACCTTCGTTGTGGGTAGCTGCGGAGGCCTAGAGCTGGTGGTTTTCTGCTCTGCTTCCCCTTTCTCCTGCAGATGGTCTAATGCCATGATTAAGAGCAGGCTCAAGCCATACTGACTCTGGATCTGGCTCTACCTCACTTACGAAACGGGTGGTGGTTTCACTGTTGTATGAAATGAGTTAATATGTGTGAGTGTCCGGCACAAAGTAAGTGTCCGCTAGAGTTGGTAACTATTCCCACACCTTATCAGCTCTATACTTGCCTCCCACCCCAAGGTTCTCAAACATGCTGATTCTTTTGTTTTTGATCAATTCCCACCTTGGAATTAGGAGCATAACCTTATCTTCAGAGGGCAAAACTGACCTAAAGGTGGAAGAAATAACGGGGGATTTCAGGCATCCCAGCAGGCTCTTGGGAAGTCTTTTGGGGACAAGCACTCTCCTGGGAACTCTAACTTTGCCCAGGTGAGTGGCTTTTACTATACTTGCCTCTGGAATCTGGAAGGAAGGTGGACGACTAGCGGTAGCACCCACTCCTGAAGAGATGGAGAAGGAGCTCCAGTGGCTTCTTTTGCCTCTCCTTTCCCCATCCTACAGACCCCTCTCCTCACTCACTCTAGGTCTCACATACACCCTCTTACCCCAGGACTCAGGTGACTTGGCCTGTTGGCTAGAAAAGCAAGCGAATTTCATGCTAGGTTAATGGCTCTTGTCCGCAAAGAGAAGCACTCACTGGGTCTGCTATGCAAACCCCTGTTCCCCATCTGTGGGGCCACAGCCAGCACAGCAGGAGGAGTGGCCTGAAGGTAGAGGCTTTGGTGGTGTTGGGACTCCTGGGTCCTATCCTGGCTGGCCCAAGGGGAAAAGCACTGATGGAAGTGAAACATGGTGAGGAGGCTGGACTATGGCGGAGACAAGGATGGGGAGCTAGAATCAGAGCACTGGCCCAGGGCCCCGGACTCAGTCTAATGGAGGAGGTACCTGTCTGTTATAGCAGAACTCTCTCCCAGGCCACGCTCACCTCCAGGCATCACTGCCTAGCAGTGTTAAATTTACAAAGAGCTCTGATAGCCATAATCCTACTCAACCTCCAGGAGAGCCCTGTAGAGCAGTGACTGCTCTTATGCCCATGACCAAAAACAATCTCGGAGAAGTTGTCACTCTTACATCCATTTAACAATAAACAAATAAATCCAGCTCTCCTGATTCAAAGTCTTTCCACATATTTGCTTCGATATGTTGAGTCCTGATTCCCTCTCCTCCTGAATTTGCCTCCCAAATACTCCCCTTCTGTCGCGGTTTTGAAATGTCTACAAATTCTTTGATACTGCTCCCTTCAAGAATTGGAACCAGATTCCCCTTCAGAGGAGGTGGGGCCATAAAAGGCATTGTGG
The DNA here is from genome assembly GCF_003031525.2 of Neophocaena asiaeorientalis asiaeorientalis. Taxonomy (NCBI): domain Eukaryota; kingdom Metazoa; phylum Chordata; class Mammalia; order Artiodactyla; family Phocoenidae; genus Neophocaena; species Neophocaena asiaeorientalis. Next base: position 1,723,373 of record NW_020174938.1, read on the forward strand.
CTTCATGCTTGTTCCCTCTCTCTCCCTCCCTCCCTCCCTCCCTTTCTCTTTCCCCCTCTCTCTCAGCTCCAGGGGAAGCCAGCTGCTTGTCATGAGATCTATGGAGAGATCCATGTGATAAGGAACAGAAGCCTCTGACCAACATGTGAGTAAGCTTGAGAGCAGATGCTCCAGGCCCAGCTGACATCTTGGCTGCAACCTCATGAGAGGCCCTGAGCTAGAACCACCACTATAAGCTGCTCTTGGATTTCTAGTCCTCAAAAAACTGGGTAAGAGAATGAATGTTTTTGTTTTAAGCTACTGAGTTTTGGGGTAATTTTTAATGCAGCAATAGATAACCAATACATCTTCCCCACTGTAGGAACTGCCTCTCTCCCCAAAACTAACTCACACGTTTACTGGGGAGCTCAAATCATTAAGAAGTTTCTTTTTTTCCTAAACTCAGGTGAGGTAGAACACCTGCATTTAGGTATCTGTGATTGCTGCTTTCTAGCTGTGGTATATTGGGCCAGTTACTTAATCTCTCCGTGCTTCAGTTTCCACATCTGTCAAACAATGATAGAAAGGAAGATTTCAAAGGTTGAATCAGGGAATAGATGTGAGGGTACCTGGCCCAATGCTGGGCCCTTGGTGGGTTCCTGATAAATCTGACCTCCCTCTGGCCCTCTCTAACTTGCTAGTTTCTGACTCCTTTGCATCCCCCCAAGCCCCTGCCTGGACAAGCTGGGACTAGGACCAGGAGTTTTAGGGGATCCCCATCCTCTTCCTGCCACTGGAGACAGAGGAGGAAGAGACCTGCCCGGCACCAGGGATCTTCTCCCAGTATTGGGGTGACAGGCGATTTGTCCACGAGAGGCGGGATGTACTGCTGGAAAGGTCCCGTTGCAGATCAGGGGCTGGTGCTGCATTGGCGAGGCTTGGACTCCAGCCTAGTCACCCCTCCACCTCCTTGGAGGGTGAAAGGAGTCTACTTTGCCACTCACTAGTCCCCAACATATTAGGAAAACTGTTATTTCCAAGGCTTTGCCCATTTCTTTTCATTTTCACCAGGTTTCTTCCTCCCCCTCCCTTTTTAAATTTTTAAAATTTATTTTAATCACAAATAATGTATGAAAAATAACATTAGCCAACATTTCCTGAGAACTTACCAGCCAAGGTTCTAATACTGTTATGTGTCTCACAACCACTTTATGAGGCAGGTTCCTGTATTAGCCCCATTTTACAGCTAAGAAAACCAAGGCATAAGGATTAAGCAAATTGCCCAAGGTCACAAAGAGGCAAAAAGAAACTAATGAAGCTCAGGCTTCAAGGTCAGGACCTCACTTACACAGACTGTTCTAAAACTCTGGGCTTAATTTTGTATTCATATTTAGTAGTTCTTTCCTTAGAGAGGCCCACAAAATGTGGCTTCAGAGGTAACAGATGCAGTGTGCTGTTTTTCTGCAGATATTTTAAAATTATTTGAAAACTACATTTACATCTATAAACATGCACACACGGAAACAGACTCCCGAACTTTAAAAAAACAATACTTGTGGTCCTACTGTGTGGATAGCTGCCACCCGACTTTTTTAACAGAAAGTCTTGACTGTCCACGTTTCTAACTGTCGCGGAGTGTGCGCCACAGATGCTCACATTTATTTACCCACGTTCCCAGATTTGAGCCCTCTACTCCCCTCCCAACCTCTTCCGCCCTGTCCTCCCGGTTCCTCCCTGCCTCCCCCAGCGCATCCTGCCTTCGCCCCTCTCCTCATCCCGGTTTCTCTATCACAGCGCCCCCTTCCCCAGCTATCCTCGCTACCTCTCCTTCGCCTCCATTCCTAACTGCCTTGTGCATTTCTCCGCTCTCCCCGCCCCGCTCCCGCACGTCACCATCGAGCACACTGGCCCCTTTCCCGCCCTCGCGTCCTCTCTGCCAACCTCGCTCCCCTCATTCACAGTTCCTGCCCCACCTCAAATCTTTCCGCTCCCCTCCTCGAGTCCCCCGCCCCCGCTCCCATCCCTCACTCTTTCCCCACCGGGCCCTGCCACTCCGCGGCCCGGCAGGAGCGCACAGCCGGCTGGCTACGACGCGCGCTGACAGTGTAATGAATGGCTTCAGCGGTAATTAGCGACCCGGCGGCTAATCACGGAGTACATTTACATTTTAAGTGCTGCAGAGGGAGCTGGGAAGGGGAGGGGAGGGACGGGAGGGGATGCGGGCCTTTTCCGCGGTCTCCCTTCACTGACTGGGGAGCGAAGTGAATCGAGACTTCCACAGCTGGCGGCAGTGGAGGGGGATGGCGGTGGGGCGCTTTCCAGGGCCAACTCAGGCGGACGCATAACGGCCTCACTCTCACCCGACGTAAACTGGGAGCTCCCAGGCCCCTTTCTCCAAACTGCAGACCCCCGCGTAATCCCCTCCAAGTGAACGTTCAGCCTAGGCTTGCATACCCGCGTAGATGGAGAGCTCGCTTCTTCCCTAACCAACCCGTTCGAACATAGATTCCAGCTGTTCGGGGACTTTTTCTCAGGCCTAGAGAAACGCATGCCCTTTAAGTCCCACAACTGCCCGAGTCTTACAAAGCTTGAGGTTCCCTGCGCCCCGCCACGCGCTGCAGACTCTTGTGTCTTCTCCGGACTGCTGTGCCTCCGACCCCTACGGCTGCTCCTTGTGGGGCCCGCGGGAGCTGGCGAGACGGAAATACAGGTTCCGAGGGGAACGCGACCTCGAGGGCCCCTGATCCCAAAATGCGAGCAGAAGATCCGAGAGGCGGTTGGTCATTCGTACGCTGGGGCTCAAAGGTCCACCTGCTCCAGTCACTCCCAAGGGGCGGTAATGGGGTCAGCCCCGGGTTCCAAACAGGAAGGCTGGGAGATATAAGATGGGAGCTGGGAGATATAAGATGCTGAGGAGGACGCGAGGGGAGGGAGGGGGACCCCGGCAGCCCCGTCTCAAGACTGGGGCCCAGCTCCCCCGGGCACTGTCATGCCCCCAGCACTTCAAGGGCTTCCCCCCCGCCGCAGCTCTCTGCGCTCCTCCCCGCCAAGCCCCGTCGTAGTCACTCCCGCCGGATCAGGTCTGGCCCACTCTCGGTTCTGTGCGTGCGCGAGGGGTTGGAAGGATGAAGAGCGAGACGCTAGGGCAGTTCTAGGGAGGGTCCAGCTCCTTCTCAAACCCCCTCCCTCTCATCAGTCCATCAACAACCCCAACTTCACCTCTCCCTTCACTGTTCATCTCTCCTGGCAGGAGATCCGGGGCCACTCCCTCAGTCCTGCGGAGTTCCCGGGGAGGGGCACCCAGTAGCTTCGTAATGCCCCCGGGGCTTCAACTTCCACCTACCTCCCTTCTCTCTCAAAACCTGCCCTCACCCAGTCTCCTTTCTGAAAAAGGACCCTGCTGGGTCTCAGCGAGCCAGGCTAACAACAAATTCCACTTGAGAAAAAGGGGGACCCACTTTAGCAGGGAACAATGCCTGGCTTACCCTAAAGCATGCAGCCCTAATACTCGACTTTCAGGCATGGATGGAGGGAGCTTAACTCCCTTTGAGAAATGGTCTCCTTGCTCTCTTCCCATTCATCTCAGGGAACAGCCTGGCCCAGAGCCTCAGTCTCCACACCCTAGGGGTGTGCGGGCGTCCAGGAGCCTCCAGCACCAGTCAGGCACGGAGAGGCTGAGACCTCAGTCTCCGGCTGCTCTGCGAGGACCACGCCGCGACGCAGTCCTCGAAGGCAGGCGCGGAGCGGAGCCGGAGACAGCGCCTCCCGCAGTCTGCTGACGGTGCACAGGGCTGTCCTTGAGTGGAGAATAGCGGCTCGGGAGCCGAAGGGACGAAGGTGGGGGTGGGGGGTTCCGCCAAGGAGTGGGAGAAAGAGGTGCAGCCCACAGCAGGCCGCTTTGAAATCTCTCCTTGGGAGGGGACAAGGGGTGGCCTTCAGCTGAAACGCGGAAGGGCTCGGGCACCCGGGTCGAAGCGCCGTTTGCCCTGCAGACGCAGTTTTTATTTAGGTTGCCCGTTTATCAGGGTTGGCTCTGGGAGGGCTGATGGCGATTACAGGGAAACTTCATCTGACAGGTCACCCCCTAGCGCTGCCACGGCGCCCCACGGTGCGCGCAGCTCTCACGCCCGTGTAGCTGACGACCGGACTGGATCCGAGAGGCTGGTGAGGCTGGGGCCCCAGCTGGGCTGGCTGAGTTAGGGGCGGGGCCTGGAGGTAGGGGCGGGGCTCCTAGGCTCTCAGGCGGGGCCTCAGCCAAAGGCGCGGAGAGCGCGGAGTAGAGCAGCGCCCAGTGGAGAGAAGTGGAAGACGAGGATCGCACCGTCCTAGCCCGCTCGCCAGCGTCCACGCAGCTCCCTCACCCTTACCCCGGCCGGCCCTTGCCAGACGCGACCCGCCGCCATGCAGCCCCGGGGCTGAGGCGGCCCAATGGCGAAGCCTGCGTCCCCGCGGTCCCGGCAACGACGGCGCATGGAGAACTTCCGTAAGGTGCACTCAGAGGAGGCGCCGGTGGGGAGCGGGGACGAGGGAGGCGGCCCGGGCTCGGGCCCCTTCGCAGACCTGGCGCCGGGCGCCGTGCACATGCGGGTCAAGGAGGGCAGTAAGATCCGGAACCTGCTGGCCTTCGCCACCGCCAGCATGGCGCAGCCAGCCACGCGCACCATCGTCTTCAGCGGCTGCGGTCGGGCCACCACCAAGACCGTCACGTGCGCCGAGATCCTCAAGCGCCGCCTGGCGGGTCTGCATCAGGTCACGCGGCTGCGCTACCGGAGCGTGCGCGAAGTGTGGCAGAGCCTCCCTCCGGAGCCCACGCCTGGTCAGAAGCCTGGCGAGCCAGCCGCCAGTCTCAGTGTACTTAAGAACGTGCCCAGCCTCGCCATCCTACTTTCCAAGGATTCACTGGATCCGCGCCAACCCGGCTACCAGCCCCCGATCCCCCATCCTGGCCCCTCGTCCCAGCCAGCTGCATCGACGTCCAAGAGGAGTCTAGGGGAACCCGCAGCTGGAGAAGGCTCTGCGAAGCGGTCACAACCTGAGCCAGGTGCTGCTGAAGAGGACCAGACCGCCTGAGAGCTCCGGCCTCTGGGCCACCTAGGTGGGCTGGATCTTACCTCCAGAGCTTCGACCTTGAGATGTACCTCCAGCCTTTCATGCTTTGGTACTCTGGAACCCACGACCTGGCAGCATGGACCCCAAGGCGACAAGAAGGGGACCCCAGGGAAGCTTCATGGTGGGGTTGCTCGTTCACCTATGTGGACTGACGACACAGAACTGCACCTTCAGCTTTTCTGAACCATACGGGGACCTTCCTTAGGGAGGGAATGGTGGGCAGTGGGACTCTTGAGCCTTGCTCAGGACCCCCAAGGGTTAAAGGCACCTAGGATTCTTGAAGTGGGCCTGGAGGGTGGAAGCTGAGGAAGGCTCTTGGTATCACCCCACCACTGTCAGCAGAGGGCAAGGGGTTGGAAACCACGCCTGAGGGCAGCAGATTATGAGTTGTGGGGGTGGCCTGTTGTGCCCCTCACCTAGGACACAGTTTCCTTTCGTTTCCCTTCCCCTGCTTTTAAGGAGCATCCTGAGATCATGCTGGCAGGGGCATCTCCATAGGTTCTAGCTCTTTTAACATCCCCCTTTCCCCATGCTGGCCCAGAGGGAGAGACCCAGGACAGAACTTCCCATGCTTCCTCCCCTGAGCCCCACAGCTGGAGTCTTGCTTCCAATAAAACAAACACAAAAATGGCTCTGTCCCTGGGTTTTTTCCTAACCAGTTGCCTGTGCAGAGACTGCTCTGGTCTGCCCCCTTGTGTCAGTCCCCTCCAGCCTGGATCCTTAGCCTTTGGAGTCTTAGGGGTCAGGCACAGAAACTGGACAGCTTCAAAATGGTGCAGGGGGCACATTACCCAGTCCCTGGCTTCTCCCTCTTTCTCAGCCCTCCCTGGCTGGCTCTAGCTTAAGGGCTTGTGGCCAGAAGGGGACCATTTTCACCTTACACATTACTACTAAGGGAAAGGGAACAGCACATTGCTTTTCTGGATGGGGAAGGAAGGTGAGCATCGATGAACTCTTCTGTCACTGCCAAGGGTGGCAGATCCAACTGGGGTCCCTAAACCTGTAGCCTCCTTGCCAATAGACAGTCTTATCCAGAAAGCTGGCACAGAGCCCCCCCATCCCCATGGATAGGGTCCACCCTTCACTGCTTTCTCTCTCTGAGAAAGGACAGCACACCCTTGGGAGAGGGGGAGGAGAGACGGAGCGCAAATCCACTGCTGGAAATTACTATTCAGCAGAGAAGCTGGGACTTGGGTTGTGAATCACTGCAGGCTCCCTGATAAGCTGCTGCCTCCAGCCCTGCACAGCTGTCTGTTGAGAGATAATGGCCTTATAAGCCTTTCTGCCCAACTCCAAGTAAGGTGGGAGGGTGGAGAGAGTGCTGTGTGTACTGGAAGCACTCTAGCAGGTAGGGTGGCAGCAGCGGGGGGCACATAGCCCTGGGATCTCAGGGGACCTCCCCCTTGCAACTTAACAGCATCCTTGCAAAGGAGGAGATGGGGAAGTATGTAAGTCACTTGGTAGGCAGAAACCTGAAATAAATCCTGCTGGTAACAAGAGGTAGGTTTCTGCAGTTGACAGAAGGGGCTCTTTGGGGAGTCCACCCCCACCCCCCTATCTCGGCTTCAGCTTTGGATCAGAGAGCCCTGCCATACAGATTCTGACACTGGTTGCCCTCCCCAATTTCTTGTTCTTGATAAGTCCCTAGGAGGGCCAAGGGGTTTGGGTGTGCTTGTCTGACTCTCGGTGGTGGCCCAAGAAGTGTGGAGAGAACGTAAACTATCCTGACAACTAAGGTGCCCTGGGCTGGCACTGGGCGTCTGCATCTAAAGTACATGATAAAACTTGGAAGAGGTCCTGCATGGTAGGATCTTAAGAGAGACTGGTCTTGGTTCTGGAAAATGGCCAACTTTCCAAGACCACCAGTGTCTGAAGTCCTGATTGCCGGGTCACCAGGACTATGCAAGAAGAGACTCTCTTTTGATGCCTTGGGTCAGGTAAGTCCCCTTCATGTTATTTCCCAACCTTCAGAGCGTTAACCTGTTCACATGTGGGCTGTTTCTGCCCCCATGCTAGAAAGCAGGTTATGAAACTGGCTTTCTTTTGTGCACCTCTACTCTACCCCAGCAGCTTCAGTTCCCAGGATTTTGATAGGTGCTCATGGGTGCCAGTGGAACCCAGCACCTGTGAGCTCCCCACCCCTGCTTTACTGGACCCTCTGGCCCTGCTGACCCAGGAGCAGGCTCCAAAGGAAGGTGACAGATATCCCTATACATCCCCACGCCCAAGGCTAAGGTGGGAACCTGAGAAGTGCTGGAGTAAGGCAAGGAGTGGCAAGGGGAGCATCTCAAGAGACGCTCACTTTGAGAACTGACTAGTGGCAGAATGGGAGGGAGTGGGAAACCCCACTACCACCACCACAACCGTGAGACCTCATCTTTCCAATAGTGGCCTCTAACCAAGAGCTTCCTGGGCCCTGCCTTGGGGCACTTCCAGGCTAGGGGTGACAGTGAAAACTCACACCCACAAAACTGTCCCGTCACACAATCAAAATCCATTTGGGAACATAAATGTGTATCATCCAAGGCCAGAGCATGTGGTCAGATGGGCCGTGGACCACCAGCTGGACCTCGAGGGACTTCATTATTATGCCAAGTCTCAGTCTAGGCCCAGGGTGGGACTGGGGTGGAAGAATCAGAATAATCAGACATTGTTTCTGCCGCAACGATGTCCCAGTCTAGGAGAGAGAAAAAAGAAAGTTACAGCACAATGCAGTGATAATGGGAGAAGGGAGCTCTGAGAAGAGGCATTTAATTCACTCAGAGGTGTTGACGGAGCCGGTTCCCCAATGATCAGAAGGAATTAGCCAGCTGGACAGGACTGGACAGGGAATTCCAGGCAGAACACAGAGAGGTGATGCTTGTCTGGTGTTGAGGCAGCCACAAGTGTCTGAAGGAAGCATGACAAGAGGCAGGTGGGACTGGAATACCAGGTGGGATCTAGGTCACAAGGAGCCTCCCGGGGCAGGGAGTGGAAGCCAGGGAGTGCCCTGGTCTGACTGATGTTTGAGAAGGATCCCTCTGGCACCTGTGTAGGTGGGAGGTGGATTGGAAGGGGCCTGACTGCATTCCATATACTGCAGGGAGATAGGAGATGGGACAGTGGGAGTGGGGACAGAGATGGGGACAGATATGAGAGCTACCCCAGGCTAGGTAGGATTTCACTGCCATTACAGCCAGGATAGAGAAGGGTTTCTCCTTGTGGCTTTAACCCTAGCTTGGCCAGGACTTAGCCTGCCTTCCTGGCATCAAACAATAGATGGATTTTGGTGGGGAAGGGGAGTGAGGTAGGGGGGTCCACAGCTTTAAATTGGTAAAAGCTTTAGAAGCTCTTGTCCACTGCCCATGAATGTGCCAGGGCATGTTCACTGTACAGTTGGGGGAAGACCTGGGTCAGACACTCCCACCCTGCCACACCCATCTCACCTACCAGCTCCCTTCATGTCCCTGCCCCCACTCCATAGTTCTGCAGTTTGGATCATTGCAATACCCATACTAGCCACTAGGGACTCTCTAGTCCCCTCTATTTCACTGAGATGTTGAAATACCTACAGGCCTCCCAGAGAGAAGGGCAATTGAAGAAAAAGAAGGAGGGAATATAGTCACAGGAAGGTCTCTTTGGTGACACCAGGTTTCTTCCTGTCAGAGCACAGACCTTAGTTTATAATTGTGCCCTCATTATTGTGAACCTCTGGTTGTCAGTCACCCCAGTAAACCATAAGCCATGATTGAATGGATCCTGCCTGCCTTGCTCCCTACCCAGATCTTGGAACACAGGAAGCCCACAGAGAGCTGTTGACTGAGTGAGTAAAGACTGGCTGAACCAGATTTCTGAACTGTTCTGATGCCACATCAAAGTCCTTAACTGTCCAGCCCCATAAACAGTGACCAAATGTTCCCCTTTTCCCCACCACTGCTTATCCCCTATCCCCACCGTCTGGGCCCTTGGGTTTTACCTTCTCTTTGAAGAAGCTAAGGGTCACCATGGTGATATCAAACTTGAGGATTCTGACATCTGCTGACTATTATAGATACTGTGAGTTGAACTGTGTCCTTCCGAAAGGTATTTTGAAGGCTTAACCCCTGATACCTGTTAATGTGACCTTATTTGGAAATAGGGTCTTTGCAGATGTAATTAGTATGTAAGGTGAGGTCATTCTGAAGTAGGACGAGTCCTTAATCCAATATATCCTTATAAGAAGAGGAGAAGAGGGGGCTTCCCTGGTGGCTCAGTGGTTGGGAGTCCGCATGCCGATGCAGGGGACGTGGGTTCGTGCCCCGGTCCGGCAGGATCCCGCATGCTGCGGAGTGGCTGGGCCCACGAGCCATGGCCGCTGAGCCTGCGCGTCCAGAGCCTGTGCTCCGCAACGGGAGAGGCCACAGCAGTGAGAGGCCCGCGTACCGCAAAAAAAAAAAAGAGGAGAAGAAACAGAGACAGACACGTAGAGGGAAGAATGGCATGTGAAGATGGAGGCAGAGATTGGAGTTTATGCAGCTGCAAAACAAGGAATGCCAAAGGTCGCCAGCGAACAACAGAAGGTAAGAAAAAGGTACAGAATGGAGTCTTCCCTAGAGCCTTCAGAGAGAGCATGGTCCTGCAGATATCTTGATTTTGGACTTCTATCTTCCAGACTATGAGAGAATACATTTCTGTTGTTTTAAGTTACCCAGCCTGTGTTACTTTGCTAAAGCAGCCCTAAGAAACTAATACAATAGGTATTCCCACCACCTTCAGTGGGAATAGGGAAAAGGAATATGGGGTGTTTGCCAAGGTCCAGTCTTGCATGGACAGAGGGTCTCTGCAGGTTTCTGCTAGCAAATATGAAGCCTGGTGTCATATTGAACAGGCTTTGCAGGAAATGAGGCTGACTCTCATCTGGAGCAAGTTAATTCTTCTCTGAGCCTCAGCTTTCTCATCTACGAAATGGGACAGATCGCTGTGGGGACAATACCAGGCTTCCCAATCATTCATCATCAGAATCACCTAGGGCACTTGTTAAAAATATAGATTGCATGTTATATGTTAATTATACCTCAATTTTTAAAAAATACAGATTGCCGGGGTTGAACTCCAAAGCAACGGGATCAGAATATCCCAGGAAGGACCTGGAAATGGGCAGTTCAATTAGATCCTCAGGTGATTTTGATGATTAATCAAGGTTGCCTAGTCCCTGAGATACTATATAGAAGGAGCGGCACTCACACTTGTAAGAGACCCAAAGCTAAATCCCCTTCTCTTTCCCTTCCCATTCAGCCATGGAGAGAAACTCAACTATTCAAGAACTGTTGAGAGCTGCCCCCTACAGCTGGTGCTGGAAAAGAGAGTCTCTTGGCTCAAGGAGCTGGGGGACACAGGAAGAAACCTTTAGGAGAGCAGCTAATGAACTCAGAACACAAAGTACCCCTGCCCTGGGCTCTGTTTCCTGATTGGAAACTGGGGGTGTGGGGCTCAGTTCAGACAGCTACAAAGACTCAGCTTTCTTTGTTTAAAAGAAAATTTATAAGGATGTGGAAAACATGGAACCTGCCTACATTGCTGGCAGGAATGTAAAATGATGTAGGCTGCTTTGGAGCAGCTTGGCAGTTCCTCAAAAAGTTAAACATAGACTTACCTTATAACCCATATAATACTCCTAGATATATATCCAAAATAATGGAACACGTGTCCACACAAAAACATGTCCGCAAATGTTCACAGCAGCCTTATTCATAATAGCCAAAAAGTGGAAATAGCTCAACTGTCCATAAACTGATGAATAGGCAAACAAAATGTGGAATATCCATATGATGGAGTATAATTCTGCCATAAAAAGGAATGAAGTACTGATTACAACATGGAGGAACCCTGAAAACATGCTAAGTGAAAGAAACCAGATGAAATAACATTCATATTTATATGAAATGTACAGCATAGGCAAATCCATAGGGACAGAAAGTAGATTAGTGGTTGCCTAGGGCTGGTGGGGTAGGGGGAATGGGGAGTGACTGCCATCGGGTATGGAGTTTCTTTTTGGCGTGATGCAAATGTCCTGGAATTAGATAATGATAATGCTTATACAACATAGTGAGTATACAAAAAAACACTGAATTATACACTTTAAAAGGATGAATTTTATGGTATGTGAGTTATATCTCAATCAAAAATGATATCCTTTAATGATGTTCTGATCATAAAAGAAATAATTTAGGAAATTACATAAGTATTAATTAATTAATTATGAAAAAGTACCATTAGAGCTCTCCTACCCATACTGTATTTTGGCCCCCCACAGGATCACCTTTGAAGGCTCCTGCCACCCTTTCTCCCTGATTCCCAGGTAATCTATATGGTGTGTTTGTCCCCCCCCACCTCCATGCCTTGTCCCTCGTCTCACAACCTGCCATGCCCTGGGAAAAGAACTTTCTATAATTTACAACAGAAGAATACAACACTCACCATTTATTGAGCTCCATTTATTGAGCTATGTCCAGCCAGGACATAGTGTTTTACATGCATTATCTTATATAATCTTCCCAATAACCTATTAAGTAGGTTCTATTGTTATTCTTTTTTTAATATAAATTTATAAATTTATTGGGACTTCCCTGGTGACACAGCGGTTAAGAATCCGCCTGTCAAAGCAGGGGACACGGGTTTGAGCCCTGGTCCAGGAAGATCCCACATGCCTCAGAGCAACTAAGCCCGTGTGCCACAACTACTGAGCCTGAGCTCTAGAGCCCGTGAGCCACAACTACTGAGTCTGCGTGCCGCAACTACTGAAGCCCGTGCACACTACAGCCCGTGCTCCACAACGAGAGAAGCCACCGAAATGAGAAGCCCGCTCACAGCAACGAAGAGTAGCCCCCGCTTGCCGCAACTAGAGAAAGCACAGGCTCTAGGAACACAGGCTTCAGTAGTTGTAGCTCGCGGGCTCTAGGTGCACAGGCTTCAGTAGTTGCGGCACACGGACCCAGTAATCCATTTACTTTGAATTAATCAAAAGAGAGAGAACGCTGGATGTGCCTGACCTGATCAGATGAGGTCTTTAAAGGAGGGTGAAGTGTCAGAGATACTCTCCTGCTGGTTTGAAGAAATAAGTGGTGGTATTGTGAGAGGGTCTATGGAGGGTCCATGTGGTAAGGCCCTGAGAGTGATCCTTGGCTGACAGCAAGAAAAAAATGGGGACTCAGTCCTACCACTGTAAGGAACTGAATTCTGCCAACAACCTAAACAAGCTTGGAAGAGGACTCTGAGCTCCAGATGAGACTACAGTCCTGGCTGACATCTTGATTTCAGTCTTGTCTGAAGACCCTGAGTAGAAAACCAGTTATGCTATGAAGGCATAACTGACCTACAGAAACTGGGAAATAATAAATGGATATTGTTTTAAGCTGTTTAGTTTGTGGTAAATTGGTATGCAGCAACAAAAAAAAACCTAAAACAGGTGATGAGGGCTTAGAACTGCCCTCAAAGTAGCAGGGGATTCAGAATTTGCTGGGAAGCCAGCAAAGCCTACCTTTATGGGTGGTGGGGAAAGAAAATTTCTGGAGTCAGACAAAACTGGCCTCAAATCTAACTAAGCACTACTGTTTATCAGCTGTGTGATTCTTGGGCAATGTCCTCTGAGTCTATTTCTTCATCCATAAAATAGGGATAAATACTTATCTCACAACAATGTTATAAGGCTTAGATGGGATAATAAATAGTTTGTAGCATGCAGTGGCACATAATAAATTATGGTCATAATTGTTTCTGAAAACAACAACAACAAAAACACGCAACACTCCTGTAGCCAATCTAAGGTCCTGTAGGCCAAGTGGAGAGACTGACAGCAGAGACAAGTTGGGATTCAGTTGCCATATACCCCAGTGGGTTTTTTGTTTTGTTTTGTTTTTTTGGCTGCGCAAGGCTTCAGGGATCTTAGTTCCCCCACCAGGGACTGAACCCAGGCCATGGCAGTGAAAGCGCCGGGTCCTAACCACTGGACTGCTACGGAACTCCCAGCCCAGTGCTTTCTTTTTTTCTTTTTCAAGTTTTTATAGTTTTTTGTTTTGTTTTTTTAATTCTTATTGGAGTACAGTTGATTTACACTGTTGTGTTAGCTTCTGCTGCACAGCAAAGTGAATCGGTTACACATATACGCACTTCTTTCTAGATTCTTTTCCCAGTGCTTTCTTAATTATAGGAGTCCTGACCTCATCCTGAGTTTCCAGCTCTTGGAGATTTGATGAATATTAATTGAAATCAAAGAGGCGAAACCTTCCCCAGGTGTCCTTTCGTTAGGTTGGTGGGAGAAGTTGAGGACAGGTGCTTTGAAAAAAAGCTTTTTTATCATTTTCCCAGCCAGGTTCATACCCCCTAAAGCACTGCTAGGTAGGAAACAGAGAAGGGCCAATACTGACACCCTGGAGACAGGGCCTAGAGTCAGGAAGTGGAGAGTGAATGTCCATCTTTTCTTTCCTCAGACCCAGGGATAGAGAATGAGGGATAACAAGAGATAATGAGACTTGTCTCATTAACTCCTTGTGGCACCGAGATAATTCAGGCCTGGAGAATGTGGTCTCACTGCCCAGGAGCTCAAGGTCAGAATGCAGTTAGTGAAGCCAGATTAGACGTTAAGAGTCTTGGAATTTAATCAACCGCCTCCTGTAGGGACTGGGGGAGGGCCTTTCACCAGAAATACCCAGGTGAGTCCTGGGACTGGGGATTAGGTGAAAAGAGCTTCGATTGCCAGCAAGGAATCTAATTTCTGAGCCTGTTTCCTTCTCTGTAACGTCAAGTGGTTGGACTCAATTTTTGAATGCTTGCGGGCTTGTGGTATAAGAATAGTTACTAATAGGGTCCCTTATAGGTAAGCAGTCGTTCTGTCCCACTCGTTCTCTTATTTTAGGCTCAAACAGGGGGGTAAAGCAAAGAAGGTATTTTTACAATAATTTGTCGTTGTTATTGTTATTGTTCCCATGTTGAGGTGCTAGAGTCGCCTCCCGAGCCAGACTTGAACCACGCTACGGTCCACTGACAGCTCTTCGCCTTCTTCCTTCCATCCTAGCTCCACGATCGCCGCTGCAGTCCATGGGACCAGCGAGTCGGCGGAGAGCGAGGCCGAAATAAATTGTCCTGAGCGCGCCGCCGTAGCCCGCCCGAGGCCGCGTGGTGCCCCCTTCCGCCAAGGCGCGAACGCCGCAGTGGGCGGGCCCTCACGCTCCGCCCGCCGTGCGTCGGTGCGTGAGTCCGGCCCCCACGAGCTCGCGAGCGGTCTTGAGCTCACACCCGGCTTCTCCTCAACCTTATCCTGCGCGCCGCCATCACCGTCATGCTAGGCGCCGCTATCCGCCGCTGCTCGGTAGCAGCAGCCGCAGTCGCCCGGACCAGCCCTCGAGGCCTCCTGCACCCCACTCCGGCCCCCGGCCCCGCCGCCGGTAAGGCCCCCGCCTGCCACTGTCCGCGCCCGCGTGTCCTTGCGGTGACCTGGGCCCCCGCTGCCACGCGAGGGCAGGCTCGCCCAGAGGCCTAGCTCCTGCCCTGCGGGCCGGCGGCCGAACCTGGTGACCGCTGGCCGTTCTCTCCGCCGCCTCGAGTTTTGGAGGACTCGAGGGCGCGCCCCCGGGGCCTCCCTCGGCGTGACTTCCTGGTGCGGGCACCGCGGACGGGTCAAGTGTGGACCTGCTGTGGGCGCCAAGGAGGGGGCGCAGCGCACCTCCAGCGCCCACCGAACCCCTTCGGTCCCCGGGCCGTGACCTTGCCCCGGCGCTGACCCCGCGGCCACCTGACTGGGAGTGGCCACCGCCGGCCTGCAGCGCTTCGGCGAAGGTGACATTGAGCTCAGGGTAGGGGCGGGGGGGGGGGGTCCCTCCGGGGACCCCGGCACCGCCGCCCCCAGCGTCTTCCGAGAATGAGTTATACTTCCCGTGTGGAACGCAGTATAGCCGTTTCATCCGACATTTCTCGGTTAGCGTTTTGTGTGTCACTTCCTCAGACCATTCTGTTCTTTTTAGAGACTGCTGTGCCACGTTCTAATTCTTCCATTTTTACGATAGATCGACGTGTGTGGTTGTTTCCTGAGGTCTGGAAGAAAGCCTGACTGTTGATAGGTCTTATGATAAGAATATTACTCTTTCGAAAATTGGGTACCACAGACCCAGGAATACTGGCTTCTACAAACATGGGGAAGCGTTATTTTTGGCTTCCGGTTAGAAGCCTGACTGTTGGAGTATGAAATGGTCTGCTGATTGCTGTCTCTTATTTTGCCTTCCCCTTATATGTGTTCCGGGAAACTTTGTGTCCAGCACGGAACTTTTAATTATTGTAACTGCACTTTGCTTTTGGTCCATGATGGTAGTATATGCGACATTATGAAATTTGGCCCCTAAGCATGCATATTTAAACATGTGAACTCAAACTCTTAGTAAGTTCGGACATAGTGATTTATCTTCTAGGCACTCTAGTCACCCTCTTTAGTATAATTCATAAAAAGCTTTATTTTAGGTGTTGTCCTGTAAACCTAAATATTTGCCACAAGGAGGCAGTCTTGGTTACATTTGTGTCAGCTACTTTCTAGCTGTGTGACCAAGGACTTATTAATTAAACCTTAAGACTCAGTTGTCTCATCTGTAAAATTGGGATAATATTTAGTAGTTGTGAGGTTTAACTGAGATAATGTAACTCTTAGCACCTTTCCTGGCACAAATGCTTAATACCTATTTGCTTTTTTATAGTGCATTTCATTTTTGCATATTATAGGTGAGGTTTGTTATCAATATGAGATGAAGAGGTTTTATGCAATTAAAAGTCAGAAAGGACTAAGATTCTTGGATGAGGCTATCCAAGGTCAAGTGAAAGAGCTCTGGAGGGGTTACCTGAGGGGCCTCAAGTTTGCTGTAGGTAAGTAGCAACCCAAATTCCATATTTGGTCCCAGGAGAAGTCTCCAACTTGTAACAGAATTGTTTTCCAATAACTGCTGAGTTACATAATTAAATGTTTTGAGTAATGGTTAGATTCTCTAGTCAACCGTTAAAAGTTACACAATCCTGGCACCTGTCCTTACCCTGATAGCTCTGAAAAGGTGGGAGGAGTTTCCGCTTTTCCTTTCTTGGTGCAGGGCTAAATTTAAGTAGCACTTTCTATTACCTTCCAACCTTTTCTGCACCACTCCCACATTTATAGATTTCCAGCCTTTGGACCCCAAGGTTCATGACTGCTCTTAAGCCTTACACCTCTGCAACCCTGCCTTTGAGCTTGTTCATGTATCCTCTACATTATTCACTTCTTTCCATTATTCCTAGAATCACCACCACCAAAATGTCCATTCTCTGAGCCTTGTCTGAGCTGATTAGTTATTGAAGGGGATTAATGAGCCCCTTAATTTTTCTAAATATATTGTTAACCCTTTTTTAAAAAAAGATTGCTTAACCGAATGCCAGAAAGCAGTGTTAGAAATAGATTTTTAGATTGTAGCCCTAGAAATGTCCCAATTTTTTACAGCTGCTTCCTTTTCCCGACTCTGGAATCTTTACTTTATATTAAAGCACTGAGTAATTGTTTTCCAAAATAATTTACCATACAAGCCTCAAAACTAGGTGGAAATGCTGTACTTAAGTAGGGGTGGTGTGGGGGAGGGAAAAGATGTCTATATAGTTTACCTAAAAATCAAAATGTTAAGCATGTTCATAATAACTACAAGAATAGATCCTGCTCTGCCCATTACTGGAATTAAGAATATAATTTAAACCATGTGGGAGAGTATGTTTTTCCCAACCTGGAAGCTATGTGTGTTCCCAGTGCTTGCTTGGTATTCTAAATACTTGTCTCATACAGGGTTTTTGTTTTTTTGTTTTTGAATACAACCAGTTTGTAATTTGGGACTCTCAGAAGGAAAGTGAACAAATTGTCAAAGGTGATCCATTGATCTCTCTGTCTAGGATTTGTAGTTGCTAGCCATCTTTTTCATAGTTAGAAAACAAAACAAAGCCACGGTCATCCAGTGAAATCCATGCCCATGCCCAGCAGTGAGCAAAAGAAATTTGTTATCATGAAATGCTTTTCTGGGTGGTTGGAGAGAATTATATACTTCATTTTTCTTGGGTAAATACTTAGAAGTGGAATTACTGGGTATGGTAGGTGTGTATTTAACTTGATAAGGAACTGGTAACAGTTTATACTTCGATTATATACTTACACTTTATTCTGCTAGGAATAAGTTTAGTTTTTAAAAAAAGTAGTTTACAAATTTTTGGTAACAGTGGGCTAAAGCGTTATTTTTGGTATGTTAAGCCTTTAAAAATAACTAGAAATTATACCAAGCGTGTCTAATTCATATAACAAGAAATGCAATTTGAAGAATGTTTTATTTCTATAAATTAGAATTTCCACAAATAGAAGATCAATTAAGACATTTCTAGATAAGGATTAATTTAAAGCTACCATTCATTGAGTACCTACATACAAGGTACTAAACCCTGGGCAAAGTGTTAGCTTGCTTTCATTTTTAATCATCATACTCTGCTAAGGTAGTAGTATCCTCATTTTATACATAAGGAATATAAAACTTGAGTTAATTTTACCAGGGCCAAACAGTGGGAGAGTGAAGAGCCTAGAAGCATCTGACCACTAGGCTCGGCTGCCTCCTAAAACCCAAAGGTAAAAATGCCTTTTCCCACCTTCTGCTCCATTCAGAGGCTGTTTAGATAGAATTCAGATTTCTTAACTCCCAATTCACTGTCCATTTGATAGGCAGAAACTAAAAATGGGAAGGCTTTTCATATGGTACTAGAAGGGGTATATTGATTGAGAGCAGAATACTAAGCGTTTCCTATTTTCTTGATAGTGTTATATTAATAAATCTCACTTCTTAGAAATCTAGTAAAACTTTTTTCCATTGGTGTAAGTCACTTTTTAAATTAGAATTTTCAAGGAAGGGGCTGAAGTTTGATAAAACAATTTTTAAATTACCATTGCTTTGTCAGGATGTATAATTTATTTTGGGATATAATTTAATGGAGAGCATAAGTTTTTTTTTTAATTTATCAAGAAAGTGTATCTTATAAATTTGCTTAAGAACTAGAATGGACATTGTTTTATTTTATTTTTGGCCACACCGAGTGGCTTGTGGGATCTTCGTTCCCCGACCAGGGATTGAACCCGGGCCCTCGACAGTGAAAGCGCAGAGTCCTAAGCACTGGACCGCCAGGGAATTCCCAAGAATGGACATTATTTTAAATTAAGAATTAATAATTGCTTATCATAAAACTAAGTGTATAAAGAAATAAAGTTTTTCCTTCCAAAGATAACCGCTGTTAACAATTACATGCCAGCATTATACATTAGTGGGATAAAAGCATGAACATAACATACGTAATACTTTTTGTTCTACTTGCTTTAATGTGCTTAATTTTTAAGATTTTTTTCAAATCACTACATAAGATTTGTTTCATTTGACCTGCTGAATAATTTTCCTACCATGACATACATAGCTGATTCAAAACTTCATGCATTGAGTGTATTTAATACCACTGAACTGTACATTTAGAAATGGTTAAGATGGTAAATTTTATGTGTATTTTAAGACACACCAAAAAAAGAAAAAAAAAAACTTTATGTATTGGCAAGATATGTCAAGTTCTACTTCTATATATTGAAGTTTTTGCTCTCTCTCCCCTATAGCTATCCAGTCAATTCGCTGCTACTCCCATGGGTCACATGAGACAGATGAGGAGTTTGATGCTCGCTGGGTGACATACTTCAATAGGCCAGATATTGATGCTTGGGAATTGCGTAAAGGTAATTGGAACATAGGCATATGTGTCTATTTTCATATAGAGTTATGAACTGCTGTGTAGTCTTCCACTACTTTGTTGAAAGTAACTACAGTTAACCCTTGAAAAACTTGGGGGGTTAGGGACACCAACACACACCCCCACATAGAAAATCCACATATAACTTTACGCTTGGTCCTCTTTATCCACAGTTCTGTGTCCAAGGTTCTCCATCTACGGATTCAGCCGACTTCGGATCATGTAGCACTGTAGTATTTATTGAAAAAAATCCACGTGTAAGTGGGCCTGTACAGTTCAAACCCATGTTGTTCAAGGGTCAGCTGTATTTTGAAAACATGTATCATGCAAACTGGGGATTGTCATGCATCTTGCAATTAGGAAAGTTTATAGTTTCCAGAGTAAGTATTTCCTGTAAAGCAGGGTTTTGAAGGAGGCACAGTTGACATTTTGGGCCAGACAGTTCTTTGTTGCAAGGGCTGTCCTTTGCATTGTAGGATATTTAGCAGCATCCTTGGTTTCTACACACTAGATGCCAACACCCTCACACACCCCCAGTTGTGACAAATAAAAATGTCTCCTTGGGGACAAAATCATCACTGCTATAATGATAGGCCGGGGTGAGCAAGATTTAACAGTTGTGTAATTTTTAGATAATTTACGCAAGTAGTCATTTGGTTCTCTTCCCCTCTTGGTAATAGTTTGGGATTTTTGTTATTTTTATTCTCAGTTATGATTTGTCTTGCCCTGAATAAGAGTCCGATCTGAATAAGCTAGAACTTGTTTATCCTAAATTTGTAAGTACACATTTAACATAAGTAAGTAGCATTAATAATAACCAGGCTAGTAGACTGGTAGATAACTAATTCTAAGTGTAAGAAGTTTATCTCAGACCAGGAGTTCATTCTCTATGACTGTATTCTAGCATTGCAGTCACTGGTGTCCTTTGTTTAAATATTTTAAAACAAATAAAAGCAAGAAACCTAAGTGCTTCATACTTTTCTGCAGGAATGTAATGACACCATTTTGCTACAGCTGGGGAAATTCTTATTGGATAATCTTGAGTAGAAGTAAGAAAAAGAACAGCAGTTCTGCATTCCCATTAAGAGAATCTTAAATTTTATGATGTATCATTTTGTGCTGAGCCAAAAGGAATCATGCCCAGTCATTTTCTGGTTGAATGTTTGTGACTGTGTGCTAATGGCTCTCTGTATCTCCTTAATGTCCTCATTTGGGCTTCATTACCTCTCCTTAAGCATTTCTGTGGTTGTTTTTAGATTATTTTCCAATCAGATCTATTTTAAAGCAATCAAAGTACATACATCATACTAAGAGTTAAAGATATAAGTTGAATTTGGCCCTCTTGTTTGAAAAGAAACCAGCTACTTTTGAAAACAGGGTTTGCATTTAAGAAAACTCTTGAGGTTTTTTTCCTTCCGTCTGCATGCTACTGCATAGTTCTTTTCACTAACTCACTGTGGAAGATCCACTGTGATCTCATTATCTAGAATATTTTAGTTTTGGCTGCACCGTGCAGCTTACAGGATCTTAGTTCCCTGACCAGGGATCGAACCCAGGACCCTGGCAGTGGACCCGCTGAGTGCTAACCAGTCCTCCCTAGCCAGGGAATTCCCAGTTACCTCAATTTAGAGATAAGAGAATAGAGGCTCAAACAGACAAGATCACATGTCTATGGTTCAATAAAAATACAGATAACTAACTCATAGTTTAAGTGAGGATATACCAGGTTGATATGACCCCTCTTTTTAATTTGACAGGGATGAACACCCTTGTTGGCTATGATCTGGTTCCAGAACCCAATCTCAATTTAGAGATAAGAGAATAGAGGCTCAAACAGATGATCACATGTCTGTGGTTCAATAAAAATACAGATAACTAACTCATAGTTTAAGTGAGGATATACCAGGTTGATATGACCCCTCTTTTTAATTTGACAGGGATGAACACCCTTGTTGGCTATGATCTGGTTCCAGAACCCAAAATCATTGATGCTGCTTTGCGGGCATGCAGACGCTTAAATGATTTTGCTAGTGCAGTCCGCATCCTAGAGGTTGTTAAGGTCAGTAAAATAACAATGTTTTGGAAGTAGGTGGACTGTTGATTAGGTATTAGCATATTCTGTGTTTCTGAGTTTGTTAAAATACCTAAAATTAGTTTATATAGCTAGAGGGAATGTACATTGCGGTTACAGTCTTTTTGGAGGGTGGTTTAGTAGAATTTATTCAGAGACTTAAAAATTATGCTTGATACCCATTTGAGAATTTACCTTAAGGAAATAATTAAGAGTGTACAGTTTATCTTCGTGCTGTTTGTGATACGAAATTAAATGTTGCTAGTGGTTTCTTAAGGTGGGACTTCCCAGAAGAGGTTATTATTCATGTTGTAGAAATGTGTTTAACACTAAAGATATTCATAGTATATTAACTGAGAGAAATTATGAAATAATTTTTGCAGTGTATGACCGCATTTTATTAAAAAGTATAGAGAGAATGATCAAAATGTAAGAGGATATATACTTATTCTCCTCCCTCTTATTTGATTATAGTTTCTAATTTTTCTGTAATGAACAAGTTAATGCATGGAATTTTAAATAAGAATTTTATAATTTAGCAAATACAGCTAAGGGACCTAGAGTTTGTTAAAGACAGAAGAGTAATAGCTTGGCATTGTCTTAGTCCATTTGACTTTTTTAATATTTGTCCCTGAGGAACAAATATTATGACAATATAGGTGTGATTGTATGTTATGGCGAGTATTCATCAAAACTCTCTTGCCTTGGAAATAAGTATCCTCTAAGTGTGGCTCTCCGTGAAAAGACATTGTGTTCTATAAGAAAGAAATTCAAGGTCTGTAAGAGGGAAAGAATGATATTACTTTATCTAAAATGGGTAAGATAATTAAGGGTTCTGTAGGCTATCAATCCATTCAGCACCAGTAGTTAATTCAGTTAGGGTCTCAAATTGAGGCAAATCAAAAAACTTCTTTCTGTGATAATTTAATTATTACTGTTGCCTGCTAGGCATGTTTAATTGCCTTCACAAAATTCTGTCATCACCACCTTCTTTTCCAATAACTCAAGGCTTTAAAATGTTTTTTCCCTTGGGTTTAGTGCAGTTGTCTTAGTTAGTCTCCAGGTGTCTTAAAAACCTACCTTTGTTTTGTTTTTTATTTTTGGCTGCGTCGGGTCTTCGTTGCTGCGCGCAGGCTTTCTCTAGTTGCAGCGAGTGGGGGCTACTCTTCGTCGAGGTGCGCGGGCTTCTCATTGCAGTGGCTTCTGTTGTTGCAGAGCACGGGCTCTAGGCGCACAGGCTTCAGTAGTTGTGACACTCAGGCTCATCAGTTGTGGCTCGCGGGCTCTAGAGCACAGCCTCAGTTGTTGTGGCACACAGGCTTAGTTGCTCCACAGCATGTGGGATCTTCCTGGACCAGGGCTCAAACCCGTGTGTCCCCTGCATTAGCAGGCGGATTCTTAACCACTGCACCACCAGGGAAGTCCCAAGTTGCTGTCTTTTTTGAACAGATATGTTAACTTAAAAGTAGGTGACTTGTATTCTCTGCTACTAGCCTCTGCATATGTGATTAAAAGCATTTTCAAGTTCATTTTGTTAATAGAGACAGCTTTTCAGAGCTAAATGTGACTGTTTTCTTTGCCATCAGGACAAAGCAGGACCTCATAAGGAAATCTACCCCTATGTCATCCAGGAACTTAGACCAACTTTAAATGAACTGGGAATCTCCACTCCAGAGGAACTGGGCCTTGACAAAGTGTAAACCCCATGGGTAAGCTACATACCTGAAAAAGGCAGGAAAGAATCCAGGGAGGGGTGAGTGAGTGGCATTTCAGTATTCTCAGAGTAAGACCTTTTCGTGGCCTTTTTAGAGGCTATGAGCTTAGAGATTGAGAGAGTACCTATGACGATTAATTTAAGGAGCTAGAATTGTTGTTTCTAGTTGTCATAATTATTCTTTTACTGGCGTAAAGGCAAGTAAAAGCCTTATTTTAAAATCTATATAAAATATTTCAAGCATAATGAATAGCATAAGGAATAAGTGTAACCACACCCAGATTTTGAGATATTATTATTTTTGCCATGTGTGCTTTAGTTTTCCCCCTCCCCCAAGAAATGACATGTTTCACATAGAGTTGAAGCCCTCTCTGTACCTCTTCCCTAATTCCAGCCCTTTAACCTCCCCCAGCTAAAGATAATCTACATAGAAGGTGTTCATCATGCATGCTTTTATACATCTGTTTATTTTTAATAGGGTTTTATTGATTTGATGATTCTGTTTTTGTGTGCTCATGTTGGAATATGATAGTTAAGTAATATTCATTGATAATAAAAGCTTATTTGATACCTTGTCCTCTATGGAAAGACAGATTAGGTAATAAAACGAGCCACAGGATTGCCTGGGTGGTGAGCAGTACGCAGAAAATCCTTTGTAAAACAGAAAATATATAAGTAAAAAGTCATATATTTATTTTATTTAACAAACACACATAGTGTATATAACTCTTACTACGTGTCAGGTACTGTTTTATGAGCTTTATAAGTATTAACTCGTTTAATCCTCAAACAGTCCTGTGAGGTACTTACTATTATTATAATTATTCCCATTTTACTATTTTACTGATGAGGAAACTGAGGCACATTGTCCAAGGTCATACAACTAGTAGAGGAGCCCACATTTAAACCCAGGCAGTCTGGCTCCAGAGTCCATTGCTTTTACTATGCCACACATCCTTTGCATTGCAGTACTGAGGCATTTACTAAGGCCATACTCTTACTTCTCAGAGGTAAGTGATGAGGCTTAAGTAGAGGATTTGCTTCCTAAGAGTAAGAAGAAGTTTATTTTTAAAAGATGGAACTAAACTATCTTATAAAAGTTTTAATAAAAGTGGACCCCAAATTATTTAAAGAGCTAGTATCAGACTCCTCACAAGATAAAGAGCCAGGTTAGGCTACCATTAGTCAACATCTAATTTCACACCTAATAAACACTTATTTAAAAATCAAGGCTTCCCTGGTGGCGCACTGATTAAAAATCCACCTGCCAATGCAGGGGACATGGGTTTGAGCCCTGGTTCGGGAAGATCCCACATGCCGTGGAGCAACTAAGCCCGTGCACCACAACTAATGAGCCTGCGCTCTAGAGCCCGCGAGCCACAACTACTGAAGCCCGCTCACCATTTTATCCAAAGTCAACAAAAGCACAACTTACTGGCATATTTTATGTATCTCCAAAACAGGAAGGGACTGAAATTCCTCTAAAAGTTAGACTATTCTCTGAACAGCATCCCCTCAACCTTTTGCATTTAGAGGTTGTCCATGCTAAATATGAGATCACTCTTCAAAGTAAATTTACAGTAATATGTTCAAATCGAGTTTGCTCACATTAGTGGCTGGCTTTTCTGAGAAACATCTTCTATTGGCTTGTTTTCTATTTTGAGGGAAATGGCAAATTTCAAGAAGCCTATCTTAGGGGACTTCCCTGGTGGCGCAGTGGTCAACAATCTGCCTGCCAATGCAGAGAACCTGGGCTCAAGCTCTGCTCTGGGAAGATCCTACATGCCGCTGAGCGGCTAAGCCCACGCGCCACAACTAATGACCCTGCGCTCTAGCGCCCGGGAGCCACAACTACTGAAGCCCGCTCACCTAGAGCCCATGCTCTGCAACAAGGGAAGCCACCACAGAGAGAAGTCTGCACCATAATGAAGAGTGGCCCCTGCTTGCTGCAGCTAGAGAAAGCCCATGCACAGCAACAAAGACCCAACACAAATGGATGAAGATGTGGCACCTGTATACAATGGAATATTACTCAGCCATAAAAAGAAACGAAATTGAGTTATTTGTAGTGAGGTGGATGGACCTAGAGTCTGTCATACAGAGTGAAGTAAGTCAGAAAGAGAAAAACAAATACCGTATGCTAACACATATATATGGAATCTAACAAAAAAAAACAAAGGCAACGCAGCCAATAAATAATTAAATTAAATTTTTAAAAACTCTTAGAAGTCAAAAAGAATCCCTGTATTTAATCTTCCTGCTGACAAAGTGAGCAGAAAATGCCTGAGGTTTTGTTTTTGTTTTTTTAAAGGAGCTTTTTTTTTTTTTTTTTAATTTATTTTTGGCTGTGTTGGGTCTTCGTTTCTGTGCGAGGGCTTTCTCTAGTTGTGGCAAGCGGGGGCCGCTCTTCATCGCTGTGCGCGGGCCTCTCACTATCGCGGCCTCTCTTGCTGCGGAGCACAGGCTCCAGATGCGCAGGCTCAGTAGTTGTGGCTCACGGGCTTAGTTGCTCCGCGGCATGTGGGATCTTCCCAGACCAGGGCTCAAACCCATGTCCCCTGCATCGGTAGGCAGACTCTCAACCACAGCGCCACCAGGGAAGCCCTGCCTGAGGTTTTGTAATCCAATTTTGAGGTCTCTTTTCACAGCTTGCTTTGGAGCAGGAGTCTTAATTTTATCTTTGTCCACCCCTATGCCACTACCACCTCCTCCTCCTCCCTGGAGCCAGATAGCACATCTTTGTAAAACGTGGAAAGGCTTTCATTTATCAAGTATTATTCCAAGGAGTCCAGAAGATTTTTGTTATGTAGGATATTTTGTAGCAGCAGTAACACTGTACTCTTCTACTTAACATTTTTTTAAGAGGGCAACTCCCCAACACTTTTCTGATTGGAAAAGAAGACTACCCCAATAATTACCGGGCGTATGACAACAGAAAACTAAGCGGTACCTGGTGTGTTGATTGCAGGCAGGATTAAGTAAGAGCAGAAGAGACTACACAGAGACAGTGATTTTCTTGGGCTGTTGCTCTAAAGGTTATTTTTAGTAAGATTTCTACCTTTTCTTTATTTCCTAGCTAATTTTTCATGTTTTCTCTTACAGATGGGCTTCCTAAGGATTTATTGATAATGCTACTTGATTGTAAACAATCACCTGGAAATACTGATGAAAACATATTACCTTATTTGAACAAGTTTTCCTTTGTTGAGTACCAAACCATGTAATGAAACTTGGACTTTAATAAAAGGGAAATGAGTTTGAACTGAAATTAGGTATTGTTTCATGTGTTTGCATTGAAAAGCAAAAAAAAAGAACTATTATAGGGTCGTTGGTTTCATTGGTTTCCGTGTTATATGCTGAGAGAACTGCTTCAATTCTCTGGAAACCACCCAACATGAAAGTCAGCTGCATAAACATATTTGGGTGCACTGGCTGGTAAATTAGCTAAAAATTAAAAGTCATTTATATAGAATTTTCTTGCTGACAGGCCAGCAAGTACCCTGGACTTAGGGGATTGGATGTCCTTGGGGATAGATCAAATTGTATACCTTCCCAAAAACGGGTGAAATAAAGTTTTAAAGTGGTCATTAAGATAGTCTTGAGGATGTGCTGATAATAGCCAGCCCCTTAGTGCCTCTTTTTTTCCCTACATGTTCTTCCCTCGCAGTACAGTATTAGCCTTGGACATCGAAGACTTTGCTGGGGTAGATTTGGAGGCTTTCTGCTTAAAGAACTGAGTAAATGAGGTTTGGTTTTTTTTTTTAAAGTAATTTTATTTATTTATTTTTGGCTGCATTGGGTCTTTGTTGCTGCATGCAGGCTTTCTGTCTAGTTGCGGCCAGCGGGGGCTACTCTTCATTGCGGTGCGCAGGCTTCTTATTGCTGTGGAGCGCAGGCTCTAGGCGCACGGACTTCAGTAGTTGCAGCACGCAGGCTCAGTAGTTGTGGCTCGAGGGCTCTGGCGCACGGGCTTAGTTGCTCTGCAGCATGTGGGATCTTCCTGGACCAGGGCTCAAACCCGTGACCCCCGCGTTGGCGGGCGGATTCTTAACCACTGCGCCACCAGGGAAGTCCAAGTTTACTTGAGAGAATAAAATACACAAATCCTGTCTTACTTTAGAAGCCCCGTAATAGTAGAAACCAGCTGCTGGATAAAGAGGTTTTAGGTTTGAGTGACTTATAATACAGCCAGTTCAGACTGCAGCCTCAGGCGAATTGGATTAATAGTAAGTTGAAATTTAGATGTCTTCTCTCCTAAAGCCATGTAAGGAAATGTTAGTAAAATCAGTTTTCGGGGACTTCCCTGGGGGTCCAGTGGTTTAGACTTCGTGCTTCCACTGCAGGGGGCATGGGTTCGATTCCTGGTCGGGGAAATAAGATCGTGCATGCCACGTGATGTGGCCAAAAAAAAGGAAAAAAAAATCCGTTTTGGTAAGATTTAACACAAATGACGTTTTATAAAATGCTAATTCCCTACCACAACGTCCCCCTTTCCCCCTTTTTAAGAAGTAGGGATGTGAAACTAACAATATGGTCTACTTTTAGGTAGAGCTAGAACAGTCATAGCTTGATGATGGGTAGGGCTTCTACCCTAACAGAATGGGGTCTCTAGCTTTTTCTTTCCCTACTCTGTTTTGAAAAATTTCAAACCGATTAATGGTTTGCTACATTTGTTTCGTTCTAGTATATACACACACTTTTTTCCCTCAATCAGTTGAAAGTGAGTTCCAGACGTGACACTTTACCCCTAAATACTTTTTTTTTTTGCGGTACGCAGGCCTCTAACTGTTGTGGCCTCTCCCGTTGCGGAGCACAGGCTCCGGACGCGCAGGCTCAGCGGCCATGGCTCACGGGCCCAGCCGCTCCGCGGCATGTGGGATCCTCCCAGACCGGGACACGAACCCGTGTCCCCTGCATCGGCAGGCGGACTCTCAACCACTGCGCCACCAGGGAAGCCCCCTAAATACTTTTTTTAAAATAAATTTATTTTATTTATTTATTTTTGTCTGTGTCAGGTCTTCGTTGCTGCACTTGGGCTTTTCTGTAGTTGTGGCGAGTGGGGGCTACTCTTCGTTGGGATGCGCAGGCTTCTCATTGTGGTGGCTTCTCGTTGCAGAGCGTGGGCTCTAGGCATGTGGGCTTCAGTAGTTGTGGCACGTGGGCTCAGTAGTTGTGGCTCATGGGCCCTAGAGCACAGGCTCAGTAGTTGTGGCACACGAACTTAGTTGCTCCACAGCACGTGGGATCTTCCCGGACCAGGGCTTAAACCCGTGTCCCCTGCATTGGCAGGCGGATTCTTAACCATTGTGCCACCAGGGAAGCCCCTACCCCTAAATACTTAAGCAACATTTAAGAGAGAGGCCTTTTCCTCCTAAATAACCACAGTACCATTAACATGCTTCAAGAAGTTCAGCATAAAATATATACAATTGATTTTTCTGAAGAGGCCAGGCCAGTGGTGTAGAATGTCCTGCATGTGCATCTTCCTGATTGTTTCCTCATATTAAAATCCAGTTAAACGTTTCTGGCAAGGATATAGTAGTCCCCTCCCTTATCTGCAGTTTTGCTTTCTGCAATTTGTTACCCGTAGTAAACTGAGGTACAAAAATATTAAATGGAAGATTCCAGAAATAAACATGTTTTAAATTGAGCACCGTTCTGAGTAGCATAATGAAATCTTTCGCTTTCCCTCTCCATCCCATCCATCCCATTAGTCACTTAGTAGCTGTCTTAGTTATCAGGTTGACTATCATGATATCACAGTGCTTGTGTTCAAATAACTTTACTCAATAATATCCCCAAAGTGCAAGAGTAGTAATGCTGGCAATTTGCATGTGCTAAAAAGAACCTGAAAAGTGCTTCCTTTAAGTGAAAAGGTGAAAGTTCCTGACTTTATAAGGAAAGAAAAAAAAAGTCCTATGCTGAGGGTGCTATGGTCTAAGAACAACTCCAGTCTGTTTTATCGTGAAGAAGGAAAAAAATTTGTGCTAGTTTTGCTGTTGAACCTTGAACTGCAAAAGTTACAGCCACAGTGAGATAAGCGCTTAGTTAAGATGGAAAGACATTAAATTCATACAATAAGATATTCTGAGGGAGAGAGAGACCACATTCACGTAACTTTTATTACACTACATTTTTATTAGTTATTGTTAATCTCTTACTGTGCCTAATTTATAAATTAAACTTTATCATAGGTATGTATAGGAAAAAACAGTCTTTACAGGGTTCGTTCTGTACTATCCCCAGTTTCAGGCATCCACTGGGGGTCCTGGAATGTATCCTGCATGGGTAAGGGGGTACTACAGTACTACACAGATGATGTGAAATTCCAATTATATCGCCTCAAGAGGGACATGATGTGAGTATGTTCAGCATTTTTTTTTTTTTTTTACATCTACCCATCAACCAACGGAAGGCAACGCAATGTAGAAATAGGGTGAGAAAATGGTTTGTATTTAGACCTATGTTCAAATACCATTCTATATAGCAGTTATATGACTATGGATAAGTTAGCCAACCTTCCTGTGCTTCTGTTTTATGATCTGAAAATGGGAGCTACTTTGCAGGCTTATAATGAGAATGAAAGATTAATAAGATTAGGTCTTATTCATTATAATCATTTTTATAATCATGGTGCTTAGGAAAATGGTTTAAGCCTAGCCATTCTTTCCTAAGCTTTGCTAGCTGCCAATGCAGTTTCTCCTGTTTGTACAGATGCCAGGGCACTTGTCCTTAGCAGCACATGGAGTCCATCTTCCATGTTTTGCAAAGGCAAGTTCATTTGGCCCAATTTTGCATAATTTTCCTACGTTGGGGAGGTTTGTTCAAAACAAAGAAAAGTGGGAGGGGGGAGGATAAGCTGGGACGAAATGAGAGAGTGGCATGGACTTATCTATACCAACAAATGTAAAATAGAGAGCTAGTGGGAAGCAGCCACATAGCACAGGGAGATCAGCTTGGTGCTTTGTGACCACCTAGAGGGGTGGGGTAGGGAGGGTGGGAGGGAGACGCAAGAGGGAGGAGATATGGGGATATATGTATACATATAGCTGATTCACTTTGTGATACAGCAGAAACTAACACACCATTGTAAAGCAATTATACTCCAATAAAGATGTTAAAAAAAAAAAGTGATGTGATTCTGTGGTAGCCTTGGCTCACCACAGCTGTGGTCATGCTTTTATTTATGATTAGCGTTCTACCCAGCATTTTAATTCTAAAAGTATCATGTTAGAGCAAGTATTAAGCTCTGGAAGTAAATTCTGAAAATTTGGAGAATGTCATTTGTATTAGTGTACTAGGGCTGCCATAACAATACCACAGGCTTAAAGAACAGAAATTTAGGAGTTCCCTGATGGTCTAGTGGTTAGGATTTGGCACTTTCACTGCCGTGGCCCAGGTTCCATCCCTGGTTGGGAAACAGATCCCGCAAGCTGTGCGGCCAAAAAAAAGAAAAAAAAAAAACACAAAAAAATTTATTTCTCACAATTCTGGAGGCTGGAAGTCCAAGATCAAGGTGCCAGCAGGGTTGGTTTCTGATAAGACTGTCTGCCTTGCTTGCAGAGAGCTGCCTTCTCTGTGTCCTCACAAGGCCTTTTTCTCTGTGTGCACACATCTTTGGTGTCTCTTTTTTTGGCCACACTGCATGGCATGCAGGATTGTAGTTCCCTGACCAGGGATTGAACCATGTCCCCTTCAGTGGAAGTGCAGAGTCCTAACCACTGGACCGCCAGGGAATTCCCTGGTGTCTCTTTTCTTAAAAGGACATCAATCCTATTGGATTACAGCTCCACCCTTATAACCTCATTTAACCTTAATCACCCCCTTAAAGGCTTTAGCTCTGAATAAAGGCACATTGGGGATTAGGGCTTCAACATATGAATTTGGGTGGGTGGGGGCACAATTCAGTCCATAACATTAAAGACACACCTGACAGGTATAAAAAGAGGTCAGGCCTTTGAGGCAGATAAGGATTCAACTCTTACCTATACAACTTTGTGGCCTTCGGCAAATCAATTAATCCCTGTGACTGTCACTCCTTATATATATGTGAAGTAGGTATGACAGTACCATATGAGGATGCTATGAGGATCGGGAAATATCTCTTCCCTAGAGGGAGATGACATGAATTAAGGTGGGGATTAAGGTGGGGCTGGTGACCTGGAAACCCAGAAAGACCCGCAGATTCATAGGCTCCATTTGTCAGTTATCTGTGCTCTACCAGTAATAGGAAAAGTCAAAAGGTAAAATCTGAAACCTGGTGAAATGGGAAAAGAGAAGCTCAGAAGTAGCAGGATAAAAAATTCACCCCTGATGAACACAGATGCAAATATCCTCAACAAAATAGTAGGAAACAGAATTCAACAATATATTTAAAGTATCATACAACATTATCAAGTGGAATTTATTCCAGGAATGCAAGGATGGTTCAATATCCACAAGTCAATCAACATGATACAGTAAGTCCCCTACATACGAACCTTCAAGTTGTGAACTTTCAAAGGTGTGAACGTGTGTTCGTATGTCCAATCACTTGAGTTAGTTCACGTGTCCGGCATACTTTTCAAGGTGCTTACTTGTAAGATTTAAAATGTTTTCTTTATATTTGTGTTTGTTTTTTATGTATTGTTTGTGTGAAAAATACTATAAACCTATTACAGTACAGTACTATATAGCCAATTGTGTTAGTTGGCTACCTAGGCTAACTTTGTTGGACTTATGAACAAATTGGACTTACAAACGCGTTCTCAGAACAGAACTTGGTTGTATGTAGGGGACTTAATGATCATCACATTAACAAAATAAATGGATGAAAACTGTATGATCATCTCAATAGATGCAGATGTGATGAATTGGGAGATTGGGATTGACATATACACTAATATGTATAAAATGGATAACTAATAAGAACCTGCTGTATAAAAAAATAAAATATATAAAAACATCCTAAATAACAAATTCCAGGTTTACCACTTAACTGGTGAATTTGACCAAATCTAAGCCTCATTTGCTTAATGGAAGTAACAGTGCTTCATTGGGAGGTCAGGAGGATTAAATATTAAGTTGAGCCACATGAAATTGCTGTCTGGAGGTCAAAAACAGCGGTGGAATCTACCCAAATAGCATTCCTTTGCGCTTCTGATTTTTAAAAAAATTTAGTCCTTTCCTCTTATCCTGTCTGCGGCATACTCCTGCTCAACTCTCTGGGTGGCCCTGGGGGTTCATAAGTTGCACACTGTTGACTTACCCTGTGGAAGGTAATAAATTCACCTTGGGACAGCCTTTTGAGATTTGGCAACTACTACAAGGATCTGGAGCTACTTTCCAGCCAGCCACAAGCACATCCCTTGGGGTCCAGAAACGTCAAGAGCCATGACAGCTCCATGCCCCGACGCACACAAACACAGCACACTTTCTTTCTTAATATTTAGTTATTATTTGTCTGCGCCGGATCGTCGTTGCTACCCGTGGGATCTTTAGTTGCCTGTCATGCATGGGGGATCTAGTTCCCTGACCAGGGATGGAACCCGGGTCCCTTGCATTGGGAGCGTGGAGTCTTAACCACTGCACCACTAGGGAAGTCCCAAACACAGCGCACTTTTGCTCTTCTTTCCAAGTACTATTTTGTCCTTGTTTATCACTGTAAGACAGGTAGTGACGTTGGTTTCATTTTAAAATGTGGAAACTGAGGCCTAGAGAATGTCAGGTCTCATCCAAGGTCTCGGGCACAGCGTGGTGTTGGAAATAACGAAGGTTTGGCGTTACCAAGGCACTGCCTCTAGTTTGTGCGACCTCCACAAGGTCCTTGAACCTTTCTCTCTAGCCTGTTTCCTTTTGTAGAGACAGGAGTTAATACCTCCCTTTGTCATACCGCTCTTTTCGGTTCAATCCAGCCTCTCCCAGGTCCGCCCTTGGGGAGCTCCAGCTGTGGCGAGAGGACCTGTGCGGAAACATTGCGGGGAGCGCGTGCGCGCCAGGGTCTAACGGGCTCTGAGTCTGAGGGCGCGCACCCGCAGCCCCCCGGAAATATCGATATTTAATTTCGACTAGAGACATAACTTGGCTTGACACCCCCAGGGTCAGGCCGACTACGAGCACCGCAGGGTGCTAGAAAGGAGGGACTGAAACAATCTAGCCCCCGGAAGGGCGGAACCGTTGAGCCAACCCTGCAGCAGGCGCGACCAGAAAGCTCGGGCGCTTACGGCCCTCACCTGCGCGCCGCCATCTTGCTTGAAGAGGAACCGCCTCTCTCCAGGCTGACAGCTCGTTAGTCAGGAGGCGGGGCTCCGCGACTCGGCGGGGCGTGGCCAGGCGATGGCGACCGCGGAGCCCAGCGATCCTGCGGCGAGGGCGTCTCTCCCGGCGCCCCGGCCCAGCGGGACCGGAGCTGCAGGGCCGCCCACCGAGCGAAGCGGCATTGGAGTCCCCTGGCTGGGGAAGCGGACCCCAGCGGCTGTGGAGAAGCGGGGGCCGTACATGGTGGCGCGCGCGCCTTCCAGTCAGGCCAAGCTGCGTGAGTGCGGCCCGATGAGGGGTCTCTGCTTGGGCGGGCTGCCGCGTCCCGGGCGGGCTCCGGAGCGCCGCTGGGTCGACCCCGGAGGGGCTCCTACAGCCCGCTCCCGCACCCGGAAGTCTGTTCGGAGAGCGGGCTCCTGGCGTTTGGGAGGCACGGCGGAGTGGGGAACACCCCGCTGACCCGGTCCCTTTGACTTCCAGAGAAGCACCGGGACCTGGCTAAGGCAGTTCTGCGGAGAAAAGGCATGCTGGGGGCCGCGCCGAACCGCCCCGACTCTTCAGGGAAAAGGTCTCAGCAGGCGCCTCCTCCTCTGTGCAAGCGTTTCCAGAGAAGGCCTTAGTGTAGTCTGGGAGACAGAGTACCCACGCTTAAGGCCCAGCTAGTGATGCCCCTAAGGCCAACCTGTCCGGTTCACTGTTTTAAAACGGGAAGAGGAACGACCTTGTCTTTCCCTTCCAGGATGTGATGACGTCAGGGAAGAAGCTTTGGAATAAGAGTTTTCGTCAGTGCCTAGGATCATTCACTGTCTAAATTAGGGGGGAGCATAGTGGCTGGGATCCCCAGAAGTGAGGATGGAGAGCAGTGTGGAAACAGCCAGGGCTGTATTTTCTTCTTAACAGACGGTAAACTCTGAGGGCTGTATGGGACCTTATCCAGGGCCTCTTTTACAAAGAAGAGCTAAAGCAGGTGAAGGAATTTGTCTAAGGACTTTGGATTTTCTGTTCTCTGGTTAAATAAGGTGGGGAGATGGGGCTTTTCCTGATTCATGAAAGAGGTGTGCTTTTGCTCAGGAGCAGCAGGGGGAGTGGTGTGGGGAAGTGCACATTCTGAGGAGCTGTGCCCAGATACATGGCAGGCAGTGGTGGCTGTCCAGACAGAAGGCAAGTCAGGAGTAGTGCAGTTTTTTTTTTTTTTCCATAAGGGCGAGGACTCTGGCTTTCCCTGTGAAATGCTGGCGTTTCATCTATGCTTGGTCTGTCCCCCCATCTCCCCTAGGTCAGTGAAGTTTAACAAGGGCTATACTGCTCTTAGTCAGAGTCCAGATGAAAACCTGGTGTCCCTCGACTCTGACAGGTGAGTGCCCTCCTTGAAAATACCCCTTGGGGAGAGACTTGGATAAAATTTCAGATCACTTGCTTCGCTTATTCCCTGTCTCTTCCAAGACCTTTTGTGCATGTTCCAGGGCTGCTGCTTCAGAGCACTATCTCTTCCCAGGATGGCTTGCTTAGAGGACTCATAGGTGATCTTGCTGCTCTTGGATCTGAAGCACCAACCTTGTCTGGGGGAATCATCCTGCCCTATTATGTCTGCACTGTTAGTGACAGTGACCCTGTCCCTGCTGGAGCCAATGGAAGGAGCCATTTATACTCATGGCAGATTATGGGTTTGAGTTCTATGGTGTGTGGTCTTTGCTTCACAAGTCCTCCAGACTCCTTTGCATGCTGTGCACCTTGCCATTTGTAGCTGTGCTCCACGGGCATCTCCCCGAACTGACTGTCTTCCTTTTCTCCTAGTGATGGGGAGCTGGAATCCAGATACTCCTCCGGGTATTCCTCTGCAGAGGCAAGTCCAGAGCACCTTTCTGTGGTGGGGCCAGGCTGCAGGCAGTGTCACTGCCGCTGCCAAATGCTTGTCTGGTTCCTGCTGTATGCATGGCACTGTGCTAGACTTCCAGTCTGTTCTCCAATCTTCTACTCTGCCCTCTTCCTCCAGCAGAAGTTTAGGTGTCTGAGGAGTGCTGTTGAAAGTCCAGGAGACCATAGACCCTTAGGGATGGAAATGACTTCACTAGTCTTCTAATCCAGGCCACCACTTAGAAAAGGAATCCTCTTGATAAATCCCAGCTAAGTGTTTACCATCCTCTGCTTGTTTGAATGCTTCTTGTAATTGGGTAGTGAGTAGTGAGTACTACCTTCAAGAAACCTTGCTGCCTGTCTTCCCCCACCGGCACACACAATTCAGGTAGCTCGTAGAGAAGTCTTCCTTGTTAATTGGCAGTGTCTCCTGCAGCTTGGACTTAGTGGTCCTAGTCCTGCCTCCAGCACCACACAGTAATTCTAGTCTCCCTTCTTTTGATTGTCTTTGATATATCTGAGGTTAGCATTTCTGTCCCTCCCCTGGCCATCCTCCACCAAGCTTGCTTTCTTCCAGGCCGACTTCTGTTCCTTCAGTTGTTCCATCTATGGGAACTGAGACAGAGATAGATACTCCTGGGCTGGCCTTTTGGACAGTTTCCAGAGTCACTGGCCCAGACAGAAACACGGGGACGTAAAGTTCTGGCACGTGCAGCTTACTGCCTTTGACAGAGATGAAGTGCTGGGGACCTGACTGTACCACTGATATTTCTTCCTTATTCTCCTGGAAACCCTTGGCCGCCCCCTGAGTTTCTGCCAGAGAATACAGAGAATGTCAGTTTGAAAATTGTATCCTCCTTGAACCTCTGGGTGCCTAAGATTGTTAAAAAAAAGAAAAGAAAAATTAGCCAAGAACCAGAGAAAGTCCTACACTCTGCAGTCTCTTTTTCCTTCTGCTCAGTGGAATTGGTGAAGCCGGGCTGACAGGTGCCACTTTGCGAGGAATGAGCTCTGTTGGTATCAGAGGATGACATGGCTAACTGGCAGTGCAGAATAAGCTATTCCCCACCCCGTTCAACTCTAACCCATATTCCTCTACCCTTCTACCCGATTATTCTGTTATCATTGTTCCATATTCTTCAGCCTTCACAGGGACCAGTCTGGGTTCCCAGTGGGAATGGTCAGGTCTTGACTTTCAAACATAATCTGTAATCTGATATTTATATCAGCTTTCTCAGGATTCTTTAGTGAGGGCAGCTTCCCTGGCAGCTAGTGACAATGCAGCCTGGATAGTACTGGCTCAGGCCCCTGGGTGTCCCTCCCTGCTGGGTGAGGCACTTCTTCCTGTAATCCCGGGTTGTGTGGGCTTGGCCTGAGGGTGGAGCATGCATAGTAAGGAAATGCGGGTCTGCCTTTTGGGCAGCAGTTATTTCTGCCTTGTAGCCTGGCTTATAGTTCTCTCCTCTCCTGCTCTTAGCAGGTGAACCAGGATGTGAGCCGGCAGCTGCTCCAGGATGGGTACCACCTGGATGAGATTCCAGATGATGAGGACTTGGACCTCATTCCCCCCAAGCCTGTGACCTCCTCCACATGCTCCTGCTGCTGGTGCTGTCTTAGGGATGCTTCCTCCTGTACCCTCCAGTAGACATAACCCCCTAAGATGGGCCCTGCTCACCATGACTGCAGAGTCCTGTTGGCCCTTCATCGGTCACAGAGTGCAGTGGGAACTGCTGTCAACCCCAGAATCACTGGAGACACTGACCCTCTGGGAAAGTCAGTGACCGCAGTTACCCCATACCTGGTGCTTCTCAGGCCAGAGGCCCCCATCTGGGCCACAGGGGATAGGTGGAATTCTGCAGTTTTCCTCTGCTGTTGGAATGGTTGGAGAAACCACTTTAATAAGGGAAGGAACAGAGGAATTCTGGTTCTTACGGTGAGTGACAAAGTTGGCTAAGGGAAAAACTTGCAGACATCTTTGTCACCATGCCGTATGGAGGGGAAAGGAGAGCTCCTGCGCCCAGGTTGTGCTGGATATGTTGTGTGGAGGCAGAGAACAGCACTTTATGGCTTGCAGCTGGGAGTCTTTGAAAAAGAATTTAACTATTTGGGACCAATGCAGTTCAAGAAATTCCATATGCTCTCCTCCTCTTCCTAGCTCCAAGATGGGTTACCTATTTGACCTTCAAGAGAACATAAAGCAGGGCCCTTTGAAGGCCCTCTTCCAGTTGTTCCTGCTTAACTGTACAGCAGGTTGCTTAATGGCACAACCTGATCAAGGCTTCCAGAATCCCTGGAAGCACAGCATTCCCATCTGGTCCAACTGTCTGGGTGAGCTTAGTAACTTGGTCCGTCCATCCTTAGAGAAAAACTGCTCTACTGTGTAGACAAAATTTGTCTTTCCTTGACTGCCATTCTTCCCCTTGGTCTTTTTTTTTTTTTTTTTTCCCCTTGGTCTTAGTATCTTCACCCAGTCCTTGAGCTAAGTAAGATTGGGTGAAGGTTCCGGAGCTCGCCCCAGAAGCCTGCACTTTTTGCTTACCAGCAGAGGGAGCTGCAGGAGTAGTTAGGTGCCTTCCCATTTGTTTAACTTTATCTTTTCCCCCACCCCCGCCGCACTGCGGCTTGTGGCAGTGTTGGTTCCCTGTCCAGTGAGGGATGAAACCCAGGCCCCTGCAGTGGAAGCGTGGAGTCCTAACCACTGGACCGCCAGGGAATTCCCCTATTTAACTTTTTACACTTGAGTAGCAGCAATGGGTGAAAAGTATACTGGTGCAGATATGTGGGCTTTGACAGAGACAGAGGCTCACAGACAGGATGAGGAGGAGGGACCTGTGAAAGCTCACACACACACACACACACACCCCGAGGAAATAATCTTGCCTTTGCACAGGGCCTCCCTTCACCCTAGGGAAAGCCATTCTGTTGCATCCAGATTCCTCTGACCACAGCATGGGCCTCACAGTGGATACTCAGGATTGGGCTTTACAGTAAACCTCTGGGTTCAATACAGCCTTTCAGTCCCCAGTATGAAAACACCAAAAGGCCAGCATCATCTCCCGTGACCCCCAGTAGATAGCATCTCTTGCTATACCAGACCTCTCTCTGGAATTTAATTTTTTAGTGGTTCTTTTTTTTTTGGCCTTACCTAAAACCAAATGGGACTGAATGGAAGTGGACAGGGTTCCCAGCCTAAGGGGTAGGGTAGTCAGGATTGAGGTGTGGCCCCAACTTGGGAACTTGCGCAGTCTGTTGCTTCATTTGGTTAGGACAGAGTAGCCTGAGTGTTTGACAGCTGCTGGGGGTGAGGATGGCAGCAGGACCCCAAGAACCAGGCCCTCCGGTGGTTGCTGTCATAAAGCCACACTGGTGTATTTGGCCACACCTCTCCCCCGGAATGTTTCAGAGCTGGTTGACCCTGTGTGGAAGGCATTACCTTCGTAGGAAAAGTTGCAGGAACATTGTACAGCAAGGAAGGGTA
Source organism: Neophocaena asiaeorientalis asiaeorientalis (assembly GCF_003031525.2). Lineage (NCBI taxonomy): Eukaryota > Metazoa > Chordata > Mammalia > Artiodactyla > Phocoenidae > Neophocaena > Neophocaena asiaeorientalis. The sequence goes on from NW_020174938.1 coordinate 1,761,584, forward strand.
GAAATGGTCGATTGCTTGGGGCTAGAAGCCACAAATGTCACGAATAAAGGCACCAAGGTGTCTAGAACCAGACTGCCTTAATTAAAAGTGCTGGGTGTGTTCCAGGTGACAGCACTCTGAGCAGACAGGGAGGTATTCAGGCTTACCTCACAGATGGGAGTGGTACTGTATGGTGTTTACTCTACAGAACTCTTGGCTTAGGCTTCTATAGCTCTGTAAGTTTGTAAGAATAAATACAATCATGCTAGTTGAGCCTGAGTCTCTGTGTTGCAATAGGATTTTTAACAAAGGCCTAGACCATGGTCATTGCCCCTTCTGAATTCTGAAATGAAGAAATAGCCTAATAGCCCCAACCGTTCTTCTGAGGACTGCCTCTCCTTTCTCCTGTTCCCAATAGGCGTAGTTTTCAGGCCTGCTCGTTGGAGACCACGGATGGAATAGGCCTTTGCATATCACTTTTCATTAGAATGAATTCCCTTTGGCAGACCCTTTCTTCCCAGGTTTTGTTTTGTTTTTCAGGTTTTTTTTTTTTTCAGCTGAAGAAAATTTACTGGAAGCCAAAAAAAGCCGAACAGATTGGCTAGAATTTTTTGAAGGTAGTTTCCTGGAATTCCATTGTACAGGTCTAGTGTGGGCAGCAGCCCAGAAAGATTCTTTTGTGTGAGATTAATCCCTTACCTACAGGAAGGAGCTACTAGCCTGGGTCTCTGCTTAGTCTGGGGTGATAGCATCTAAGACTGCTAGTCAGAAACTTCAGTGGCAAAACACACAGCTATGCAACCTCCTGGGTGTGTCCCACCTCTAGAGGGTAGGCACAGGGAGAGTAGATGTCCTCACAGGTACTTCCTGCCATTGTAGGAAAAAAGTAGCTTGATTTCTCTTCACAACACTAATTAGATTGTCCTGTCCTTTAGTCCCTGTATCTACAGTGACTTAATGTGCTCTAGAGAAGTGATTGACAACCTTTGTGAAGGGCCAGTCAGTACATTTGGCTTTGCAGGCCATACAGTTCAGTGCACCTACTCAACTTTGCCATTGTAGCCTGAATGGAGCTGGACAGTATGTAAATGAAAGGGCGCGGCCAGATCCAGCCTGCTGGCCTTAGCCTGATGATCCCTGCCCTAAAGCCAACTAAAGCACTGGAGAGAAGAACCTCTGCACTGACAATGCCTTTCTTTAGACCCATCTTCCACTGTGTGCAGGGCTGGAGGGCCCAAGGTTTGCCTGCAAGCTCTGCAGCTGAAGCTACAGCAGGCTATCTCTCCCACACCTTCCTTTAAAAGGCCTCTGGAGTCTAGCCTGCCTACCTCAGGAAGCTGTCTGAAACAGGAATAAAGCAAAAACCGGACAACATCCAGGGAGGGCTCTTTCAGCCCGCTTCAGGGACTGGAATGGCAAAGGCTGAGTACTCTTTAGCCCACAGGCCTCAACACAGGTGATCTTTAATTGCTTTGACACAGCAACATTAGTCCACAGGCCTACCCTTTTCCCTCCTTCTCTGCACTGAGGAAATGGGCAGTCCCGGGGCCAGAACCCTGTTCTTCCAAATTAATTACCTATCTTGCCGTGACTGATACTGAGCTAATCATAGATTTCACCACCCTGCCTAATGCTATAGGCTGGAACAGCTGCAGCTTCGTGCATCGAGGAGAGCCCGGCTCAGTGGTGGCAAGAATATAAGGGGAGTATCAGCCCTCAGTTCTCACGTGGGCCCCTCCTACCAGGAAGAAGACGGTTCAGCCTAGGCCTGCTCAGGAGTCACTGACTTCAAGCTCTTCTACCCCAGCTCTTTCAGGGTATACCCAAAGAGCCTGGAACAGGGAAGGGATTTGGGCTGGGCCTGAGGAGGTGAGGCTGGCCAGGATGTAGGGTGACTGGCAGAGAAGAGCCAGGAAGTCTGTGGCCTCTACAGCAGGCAGCAGGCACGGAACATCAGCAGGTCCTTAGGCAGTGTGAGCTTCAGTGAGACACTCTCATTGGCCCCAATGAAGAGCACCCCGCCACGCTTCAGGGAGATTGTGGCCTGGGCTGTGCGGGTGCTGGCTGTCACTGTCCCCTGCACCATCAGGAGGATACTTGCAGAGTCCAGCGCCAAGACCCTATATTCAGTGACGGAGCCAGGCACCTGGGCAGAAAGAAACAGCAAGATGGAGCAGGGTTTGAGCTGCTGTTAGCTCACAGGGGTCCCGAGACAACCCCAAGGACAGCGAGAGGGAGAGCTCTGCCACCTTCTCCCCACGGCTCGGGCTTTTGTCAGCACGGAGGCCCTTGTCTGGTCCCTGGTGCAGAGAGCCACAGACAGGCCCTGTGGCCATTCTCCCATCACGCGAGCTTGGCAGAAAGGAAACCCAGCCCCAGGTATACTCCACATTGTGGCCCTTGCCAGTGTTCTTCATGCCACACAAAAAACACCCACCACAAAAACAAAACAAAACAAAAAAACACCCACCACAGCCCTCACTCACTTCCATCTTCATAACGGTGAAGTCTGGCACAGGGGGATCATAGATAGAGAGGTAGGGGTCTTCCTGACTCCATGCTGGAGGAAAAAGCCTGTCCTGGCTGGGGCTGGGGATATAGCTGAGCATTTCACACAAAGTTGGCACATCGATGAACTTGGGTGTCAGGCCAGCACGCACCGTGTTGTCCGAACATGCCATGCACTCCACGCAGTCTGGGGACAGACAGTTGTCATGTGGTAAGCTAATGAAGGATGCCTTGGAATTTGGCTCTCCAGGGCAGGGCCTTCTAACTTGAGTGCCATGAGCTCTCTGTAGAATTAGATAAAAATATGTGAATTGCGTCTTCTGTGAGAATGGGCTAAGATAACAGATACCAAAACAGGTGACACGTCACCCACCATTGTCAAGGGGAGTCATGTTTATCCCCTGGAGGAGCCCTAACCCTCTGGAGACTTTATATTTTCCCCTTCTACCACAGAATCCTGTCCACGAGTAGATAAACGGCCAACAGTCAAAATGTGACACCGTTCTGTGGCAATGTGTTTTTTTGGGTTTTTTGTTTTTTTTGCGGTACGCGGGCCTCTCACTGTTGTGGCCTCTCCCGTTGCGGAGCACAGGCTCCGGACGCACAGGCTCAGCGGCCATGGCTCACGGGCTCAGCTGCTCCGCGGCATGTGGGATCTTCCCAGACCGGGGCACAAACCCGTGTCCCCTGCATCGGCAGGCGGACTCTCAACCACTGCGCCACCAGGGAAGCCCGGCAATGTATTTTTTAACATAAAATCTCTGCAAAGACAGGACAGACATGTGAAGGCAGGGAAGAGAACAATGGCCTTGATCCAATATAGCCTGGATTCAAACTGTGGTTCCCACACATATTGACAGGTCTTAACATGAGAGCATCATGACCTCACAGGGCTGGTGTGAGGATCCAAGCAGTTGTCCAACTCAAGCTGGCATTCATCATCCCTATTGGTCACTTCCCTGCTGACCCCAGGAACCCTGGGAGGTCAGAGCTGGATGGGACTTTAAAAGTGGTCTCCTCAACCACCCGCTCCTGTTTTGTCCAGATGGTGAAACAAGGCCTGAGGTGGATGGCAGTGGGGCTCACTGCTGAAATGCGGCTCACCTCCTTTCAGGTAGGCATGGGGCACGTTGGCCTCCAGAAACATGGCCTCCCCCGGCTTCAGGGTAAGCAGGTTCAGGAAGTAGATGGCAAAGCATCCGATATCACCTGGGTACTGCTGGTGCAGCTGCAGCAAGAGTTCCCCATAGATGTCCTCCATGTTGTTTCCAGCAGCCACTGAGGGTCACAGAGCACCCCAAGGCCACTTAGGAACCCTCAGTGGTGTTCACAGCCCCACCCTGGCCAAGGAGAGTCCTGGAGAAGACCCTACCCAAGGAATCCAGAAACTGGTGGGCATATTCTCCTCGTCACATCCCCCACCCTTTGGGGGCCAGCCTCCCTTGATATTCCAGCCTACACAGATGGCCGTTTTCCCCATTTTGACTATCTATATGCCCACCACTCTACTAGGCACTAAAAGGGCTAGAGTGTAGTCCTTTTAGACAGTGTTTCTCAACCTCAGCATTATTGACATTTGGGGACAGGTAATTCTTTGTTGTGGGGACTGTCCTGTGCACTGCAGAATGCTCAGTAGCATCCCTGGCCTCCACCCACGAGATACCACTGGCACCCCAAACCTGGGTTTGACAACCAAAAATGTCTCCAGACTGTCAGTGTCCCCTGGTTGATAACCTCTGCTCTAGAAGTTTAAAATCTAGTTAGGAGATAACCCAAGGGTTCCATGTGGGGTGACCAACTGTCCCAGTTAGCCCAGGCCTTTCCCTTAACACTGAAAATCACTCAGTCCCAGGCAAACTGACATGGTTGGTCACCCCAGACAGCATGAGGCAGGATGCAACCAAGGGCTAAAATGTGTCCTGGAGGCTGAGCAGGGGAGATGAGCTCAGCCTGAGCAAGAGTGGTGGCAGAAGGCTTCTTGGGGACTGGGGGGAGGAGGGGAGGGTGGTGAGCTGGGCTTCCTTGACTGTGGAGAGAAGGGGGAGGGTGTCTCTAAGTAAAAGCAGAGTGTGTCAGTGCCACAATGAAGAGACCAGTTGGTCTGGATTGGAGGGTTGTTTTGAGTCTTCATACAGACACATGCTGAATGCCTACTCTGTGCTAAGCACTGTGGGGACACACGAAGGTCAAGGAGACAGGTCCCTGGCCTAGAGAAAGCTCCAGTTTTAACAGGTGTGCATGTGATGATATCTACACACAGGTGTTAAGGGCTATACCTGACGTATGAACAGGGTGCTATGGGAGCTCTGAGCAGAAGTAATCAGCTCTACTGTGAGTGCAAGAAGCCCTAAAGGGAGAGGCATGCAAGCAGAGAAGACAGCAAAAAACAAAACAAAACGTAGGATATGCTTGGGTAAAATAAATAGTTCCCTGTGGGTCAAAGGTAGTAGGGGAAATGGGTAGAAACAGAACCAGAAGGGCTCTGGGCTTGCCTGGAAAAGGAGCTGGGGCCTCAGCACGTGTGCCATATAAGCTCCCAGCAGAAGAGTCCATTCTGCCTTGTTTTTCACTGCTTGTATTGACTCTCCAACCCAAAGGTGACACAACCATACCCATCACAGTCATTTCCTGAACTCTCCTTAGCGCAAGGCTGGGCACAGAGCAGGTATTTAAGGAAAGATCTACTGGTTGAGAGCTCTGGACTTCAGGCCTTTGGAGGAGAGAAAGGATCCCTTCATCTCCTTCCTGCTCTCTAGCCCCAAAATATAAAACACTCCATGGAGAGCAGCTAGAAGCAGCACTCAACCTAGGGCCTTGTTCCACAAAGACTGGGAAAGAAATGCTAAGTCACTAACAGGCCATCTAAGTCAGGCCCATTTTGGTGCTGTACTTGAACAAAGGGGTTGAGAACCCTATCCCCACAGCCTAGTGTCTGTGCCAGAGGCCCAGGACGGGGCATTGCACCCAGGCCTGAGACACCTACCTTGCTGGGAGATCCGCTTCACCAACAGGTTGAGCTGCTCCACCACTACCTTCTTCTCGCTCTTCATCAGGTGGGAGAAACAGCTCTGCAGAGCAGAGGCCACAGCCTGGGAGTCACGGCTCAGGCTCTGCTTCAGCTGTGTTGCTGCATTATCTCCAATTAGAAACTGGAACTCGGGCACCTCTGCAGGAAGGTCAGGCCGGGGCCCATATCAGGAATGGTAAAGTTGGAACGGGCAAAAGTGGGAAGCTGGAGGAGGCCTCCCCATCTCATCCCTAACCAAGGAGCCAGGCAATGCTATGCAAGCTTTGTAGTGAAAAGCGACTGCTCACCACCAACCCTCAGCAATCACACCTGAGCCTGGTCTCATGGGCCTGCCCTCGGAGTGTCAAGAATTCGTGAGGCCAACCAGCCCCTCAGTTCCTGTGACATTCAGCCTCTGTTCTCTGCCACTGTTCCAGCTCTGCCCTGGGCTGCCCATGCATCCTAGGCCAATATGCATGCTCTCAGCATTTTGCCCAACCTTACTTGTCAGAAAGGTCACAATCTCCTCAACTGGCCGGAAGCCACATAAGCCCTGGAAGGGGGTGAGGGCAATGGCCATCTCTGGCTTATGGTTGGCATCGGGGTAGTGCTGTGGAGCCTGGAGGTGCAGCTTCTCGGCCAGCTCCTGTGGGATGGTCAGGGAAGAGAATGGTTAAGGTGCAGCCCTCATCTAGGAAGACACCAGTCTCACCCAGACCTTGCTCTCGACACTCCCCGGTCAGCTTCCTACCTCTGGCACTGAGCCCAGTCAAGGCATAATTCAGAAACTCAGGGCTCAGCCAACCCAAGGCAGGCACATGGACCAACTGTGGGGGAGAGGTGAGGCAGGCTTTAAGAGGACTGCGAATCAGGAAATCCAAACACCAAGCCAAGCTCTGACACTAACAAGCTGTGTGACTTTGGGTAAATCCCTCTCTTCTCTGGGTCTTACTTTGCTCATCTAGAAATGAGGAGTTTGGACACACAAATGCTTAGGCTGTGACTCATGGGCTTGTGCAGAAAGACATGGGAGTGGAGCTGAGGCAATGACTAGGGTACTTGCCCTGCCTTGGAAGGTAAACTCTTTGAGAGAGCCAGGTGGAAAAATGGCAGATATGAATAGTCCTGGGTTAGCTGAGGGGAGCCCAGGAACAAGTGTGGAGAAGCTCTCCTGGCACAGGCTGGTCAGCTGTCCACTTAAACTTAGCTGCCACATGTGTCACCAGCAATTGGCTTGGCAGAGCTAAATTGGGGGTTGAAGGCTTGGATTTAATTTGGGGCTGGAGCCTGGCATGGGCAGGGTAAAAGCAGCAGTAAACATTGTGGGAGGGCCTTGACATAAGTTCTTCTCTACCCTGACCTCTGTGCCCTACCCTGATCCTGTACCTTGTTAGGGTGTGCCTGGATAGACAGGGCCGTTTCGACTGAGAGCACTTTGAAGAGAAAGGGCAGCTTGCCATTAAAGGTGTCCTTGACCTTCGAACCCAAGCAGTCCTGGTTCTCAGCAATCCACTGGCCTAGGGTCTTCTGCAAGATGCTGTTGTCAAGGATCTTGGCATCTCCCCGGGGGTGGGTCCCCATCCACAGCTGTAAAAACAGGAAACTTGGGAGGGAAAAAGGAAGAAGCTGGCACCACCCACTGGCCTGCCCCAATCCGCTACCCTGTGCTACCCACAGGGCAGCCAAGTTCTCAAATGGGACTCCCAAGGCCGGGTATAAATGCTCATACCATCACACACATACATGAGAGCAGTAGACCCAGAACACCAGAAGTCAGGAGACCCAAGCTCTAGTCCAGGCTCTGCCTCCAACCAGCTGTGGAGGCTTGGGCTAGTTATTTCCTGTCTCTGGGTATCAGTTTCTTCGTCTGTCCAGTGAGGAGAATGAAACTGCATTGTCAAGGTCACTGAAAAGCTCTGACTCTCAGGTGGCTCTGTGAGGGGTTAACATTCATTTATTCTAGTCTCAGAAGTAGAGGCTAAGCCTTCCTGTGCTTTGGCTTTTTCTCTACTAAATGGGAAGGAAAAATATATATTTTAGGTTATTAAAAATGTCAAACTTGGGCTTCCCTGGTGGCACAGTGGTTGAGAGTCCGCCTGCCGATGCAGGGGACACGGGTTCGTGCCCAGGTCCGGGAAGATCCCACATGCCGGGGAGCGGCTGGGCCCGTGAGCCATGGCTGCTGAGCCTGCGCGTCCAGAGCCTGTGCTCCACAACGGGAGAGGCCACAACAGTGAGAGGCCCGCGTACCACAAAAAAAAAAAAAAATGTCAAACTTAGTCAAAGTAAATTGTCAAGGAGGGCTGAATTAAAATTCAGTAAGTGCTGGGACTTCCCTGGTGGTGCAGTGGTTAAGAATCCGTCTCTAAAGCAGGAAATGTGGGTTCGATCCCTGGTCCGGGAAGATCCCACATGCCACGGAGCAACTAAGCCTGTGCGCCACAACTACTGAGCCTGCGCTCTAGAGCCCGCGAGCTACAACTACTGAAGCCCGCGTGCCTAGAGCCCGTGCTCCGCAACAAGAGAAGCCACCGAAATGAGAAGCCCGTGCACCACAACGAAGAGTAGCCCCCGCTCACTGCAACTAGAGAAAGCCCGCACAGCAACGAAGACCCAATGTAGCCATAAATAAATAAATAAAATAAAATAAAAGTCAGTAAGTGCTGACAGTTCTTGGGAAATTCCAGTCTATTATGACAAAAACCTCACTTCTTCTAGTGCTACCATGTGGGTTCATCAACCTGCACAGATCTCAAAAGCCAAGGAGGCCTCCTCTCTCTTTCCTGTCTTCCCTTCCCAGCTGATTCACATGACTTGCCTGGGGCCCCTTGAGTGGAGGAGTACCTTGGTCCCACCTGCTGGTAAAGTAGGCTAAAATACAGCCCGGGTCTCACCTCTGCATATGGTTTGTCCTCTGAGATCTGGGCCAGTGGGTCACTGCTAGCCAGCAGCCGAGCCACTTCACTGTTGGAACCCATCTTCCCCCAGGCATACTGCTGCACCACACAGGAAAGTGGGAATACTGGGGGTACAGACAGAGCGTCAGTTTCCACTCCACTCCTGAGGCCTGACCCTCCTGTCCCGGGGAAACTACACCCTAGCTGAGGGTTCTCTCTGGGGGATAGAGTCAAATAAGGGGTTTGTAGGTTGTTAGTTGAGACCCTTCTGCAGACCTCGATGTTCCCATCTCTAAGACTGGCAGTAAAGATCTGCTGACGTGAGGCAGATAGTTGCGTTACGGTGACGGGGAGAGGGTGGCAGGAATCTATTTCCACCGCACCGGGTCTCGAAGTAACCCACGCGCAGCCCTCTTCCCTCAAGACCCTCCTTCGAGGGCTGCAATTACGGCTCAATTCCCATCGCAGGTGCCCCCTCCTCTGCCCGGCGCCCATCCATCTTTCCACAGAGCCCCGCGGGTGGGTTCTACCTGGTATATCAAGTCGGGAAGGGTCCGAGGACGCGACCCACCCCCACGCTCGCTGGCACCCCAGCCAACAGCCCACCTCTCTGAGCGGCCATCTTCGCGGCACCAGCCCTGGCTTCTAGCACGTATACTTTTCCCGGCAGCACCCTCGGCCCCTCTGCCCCCAGACCTTCATGGGAAATGTAGTTTCTCGAGCGCCTTTTCGGAGACCCGTTCGCCCGTTGTGGCCACTCCCCGCACTCTGAATCCCTCTTCCACCCTTCAGCTCTCAGAACGAATACCCTCCAGTCCAGAGGCTTCCAGCCCGCAATCTTAGGTCTCAGTATTCATTTATTCATTCATTCACCAGGCACACATTTATTGAGAACCTGGTAAATGCCACGGACTGTTCTGAGGGCTGGAGATACATCCGAGAACGAGATGACGATTACCTTGCCTTTGTAGAGCTTACATTCTTGTGAAGGAAAAACAAAGGCCCTAAGGTGGGAACGTGGAAATGTGCCTGTCATTTTACGGAGTAAATAGCAAAGAGGCCAGAGTGGCTGGAGCAGAGTGAGCAGGAAGGGTGGAAGTGAGGTTGTTAGAGAGGAAAGGCAATGGGCAGAACTTTGTAGGCTATTGTCACGACTTCAGTTTTTCATTAACCGGTTTGAGCAAAGAATTGTTATGATCTAATCAGGAACTCTCTAATGTTTGATGATGATGGCAAATGTCACATGCAAGGCCCTTAATCTGAGTTTCAGTTTCTTCCTCTGTAAAATGGGGATAATAATGCTGGACTGACAGGCTTGTTGGAGGGTGAGATGGGATGATGTGGGACTCAGGAAGGCAGTCAGTGCTTGGTGCTCCTCTGATTCTTCCTGCCCTAAGTACTGCAGGACTCAGAACCCTAGCTTCTCCTCCAGGCTGAGCTGTTCACAAGTCACACAGAAGTCAAGGGAAGTCACCAGGAGTCCTGCATTGTGAAGGCTGGGCTTGGCCTTGGCTGTGGAGTAATCTTGCTACATCCTGGACAGAAAGGCTCTGACATACGGATTTCCTCAGTCAACAGCCCAGGAAGAGGGCAGCCAGCTGGAGGGGCCCAGGAGCATAGCAGCCAAAGCTCCAGGGAACCTGGAGTAAGGGCCTATAATCCTGACTCTGCCTCCTCTTTCCTCCCACACTGATTCCCATGGCCTCTACCACACATGTCCAGGGGAAAGAGGGGTACTGTTTTCTCTGCAATGTTCTGCCCAGCTATGGACATCGACCTCCCTAACGGTCCCCTGGCTCAGATAAATCAGCCTGCATTTCAAAGGAAGCTTCACGATACACTAAGGAATAAGAAAATGAACCATACAAACAGCACATCTCACATACCTCCTAACTTTGAATACCTCTCCTTCCTCTCATCCCCACTTCTCCAGCAATATGAACCTTCTGGGAGAAGAATGAGGGATCAGTCTAGGCATAGGGAGTTCTTAGAGCACCTCCCACTATCACCATCACTGAAGTCAAGTTAGAGTCCCTTCCTCACAGTACCTCTGCACAGGGAAGGAAGAACTTAGATTGTTGGGACAGAGCCCCCACCCCTTACCACCCTCCCTACACACAGAAAAATATATCTAGAAGGGAAACTAGGTTGTTTGGAGAACCTAGAACCTTTCACCCTTAACTCTTGCTTGTCTACGTCTAATAGAACTGATCACACTTTGTTATCTAGCGATGATCTGCTTTCCTCTCTCTCCTTCTAGACCATACGTCTAATTCAGCTTCACATTTCTGCCAGTGCCCAGCTGATGCTCAAGCAATAACAGCAGCTAACATTTATTTGTTATGTACTAACGATTATGCTAGCCCTTTTCAAGAATTCTCAGGACAACCCTATGAGATAGGTACTGTCATTAGCCCCATTTTCGAGATGAGAAAAATGGGTCTTGGAGAGTTAACAGGTCCAAGAGCATAGAGTTCCAATCTGCTATACCTCCTCCCTTGTTGAACAAGTTAATGACTGAATAAATGTATGATGTCTCTCTCAGAGGGAAGTAGACAGATCCCAGGAGTCTTCAGAGATAGATGGGTGGATAAGCTTCATGTTGGTGATATCAAATTCCATTCTTTCTTCAACAGTCCAGCAATGTATGAGGCTGGGCAGACAAGGAGGAGGCAGGACAGCCTCATGTTGTGTGGACTGCTCTCCTCTCAGGCTGCAGACAGCAAAGATCTCTGTGTGTTGCCTGTGGTACTGTGATAGAATAACTGGCTCCTGGTGAGAGTTCCTAAAACCTTTATAATTTCCTAAGCAGTAAGAGTACTAGGGGCATCTTTTGTTCTAATACTTGGTCTTTGACCCTGGTTCCTGACACGGAACTCCTAAATCCCTTGGAATTTCCTGGCTGATCAGAGCATCTTTTATCCTAATGAGACAACTGTTGGTGGCGGTGGCCTCCTGGATAGCATCAGGATGGGGGCTGGTCACCAGAAAGACTAAGCCACAATTAGAAGCTTGGAACTTTCAGCCACACCTCCCATCTTACAGGGAAGGGAGAGATCGAATTAACAGTTGATCACACCTACATGATGATGCCTCCATAAAAATACCTGAGGGCTTCCCTGGTGACGCAGTGGTTGAGAGTCCGCCTGCCGATGCAGGGGACATGGGTTCGTGCCCCGGTCTGGGAAGATTCCACATGCCGCGGAGCGGCTAAGCCCGTGAGCCATGGCCGCTGAGCCTGCGCGTCCGTCCGGACCCTGTGCTCCACAACAGTGAGAGGCCCGCGTACCGCAAAAAAAACCCCAAAAAACAAAAAAACCTGAACTACTGGTTTAGAGAGCTTCCCCGTTGAACACATCTCCTTACCAGAAGGGTGGCAAACCCCAGCTCTACAAGGACAGGAAGCTCCTGCGCTCAGAACCCAGACCTCACCCTATGTATCTCTTCAACTGGCCATTCATCTGAATTCTTTATCATCTCCTTTATTATATAATAAGCCAGTAAATGTGTTTCTCTGAGTTCTGGAAGCCATTCTAGCAAATTATTGAACCTAAGGAGGGGGTAGTGGGAACCCAGGTTTATAGAGGTACAGGTGATGACATGACACCCGGACTTGTAATTGGCCTCTGAAGTGGAGGCAATCTTGTGAGACTGAGTGCTTACTTAACTTGTGGGATCTGACCTTAACTCCAGGTAGATAGTGTCAGACTAAATTGAATGACACCCAGCTGGTATCAGAAAATTGATTAGTGTGGGGAAGAAAACTCCACATGTCTGGTCACAGAAATGTCCTGTGTGACTAGTAAAGGAGAAACATGAGAGGTTTTCCTTATACTGCCCAAAAAGGGGTAGCCATGGTGGGGGGGGTTTACGGGTAAGTAGTTTCTAAGGGGACACAAACACAGATCCCTACCATTCCCCCACTTCAGGACATTTCCTGAAAAAATCTTGAGCTGGACCCTAAGAAAAGTGGATGAGGGAAATGGTAAAATATTTACTAAATGCTTATCATCTACTTGGTACTATGTTAGTGCCAGAAATACAACAGTGAGCAAAACAGATGCTGCTTCTGCGCTTGTGGAGATTACAATCTGGTGGGAGGGACAGACATAAATAACCACCTTTACAAGCATGTAATTACAACCTGCCAATAGGTATTATGAGGGAAAAGCACGGGGTAATAGAAGAGCTTATGTTGTGGGGGAAGAGTGCTCTAATCTATGGTGGAGAGAGACCACTCCTGAGCAAGAGGGCTGTATGCCTAGATTTGAAAGATAAGCAGGGGTTAACTAGGGGTTGAGGAGGGCATGGGCTAGGAGCATACCAGGAAGAGGGAAAGGCCAGTACAAAGGCCCTGAGGCAGGGAGGAACAAGGGAAGTTTGAGGAACTGAAAAGCCACTAGCAGGGCTAGAATGCACAGCGGTGTGGGATGTGGTGGTGGGGTAGGCACAAGAAGGAATGGGAAGGATTGATAGGTGGGGCACAGATCTTGCAAGTCCTAGAGGCCAAACGAGGAATTTGGGCCTTCATGGAAAATAAGTGAAGGATTTTAAACAGAAAGTTCCGTAGTAATTTTGCCCCCTTTGAATGGATCTCTAGTTACAACATGAACAACAATAGACCAATTAGCAGCCCTGCACTTGTCCAGGGTAAGGGATGACAGTGGCTGGATTCAGAGGCCGCAGAAATATACAAAGATATGAATAAATAACATGGGTTTGCAGAGCGTGAATCAGCCATCTCCCCCATGCTTGATGGCTCTACTGCTGAACTCCCTCATTCACTTAATAAATGCTTGATGCCCAGGTTAATCCCAGCTCAGGCCCTAAACCTGTCTGGGCTCAGGGATCCTCATCCCTAAAACGATAAAACTTGACATCCGGGGGCAAGGCCTAAGAGAGGCAGGGCTCAGTGTGGTTCCGAAAAGAACCTCTCTGCTCGGCCCCTACCACCAGAACCGTTTCCTAGCTTGGCGAAGTCCTCTCGAGTCAGGAACTCCATCCCCCGCTCCCGTCGTTGGCTCGAACTTCTGTCCCCTGCCTAAACCAGTGCGCGCTTCCCAAACTTGCCCTCCAAGAAAGCAAAGGGGTTAAGTTTCCAACTCCACTTAGGGAGTTCCCAATACCATGTTGGAACCTATCTGACCGAGAGGCAGTTGGGAACGGCTCCAGCCCCTCCTCAGTCTCCCAAATCCCTCGGGGGCTCCCCAAACCCTGAAGCACAGGCACAGCAAAAAAGCCGATGGAAGCGAAACGCCCTCCCGCAGCTCCACAGTGGGCTGAGCAGGAGGGCGGAGCGGACTTCTGTGATGTCACATGACCACGCCCCTCTGAGAGGACGCTGCGCCTGCGCTAGAACGGCTGCCTCGCTCCCGGAAGTGGAGGGTCTACACGCAGAGCGCCGCTGGGTCTGGGTGCCCGGAGGCAGAAGCGCTCTCGGAGCTTCCCCGTCGGTCCCCGACCGCCATGTCGTCTTTCGACACCAACCCCTTCGCGGACCCAGTGGACGTAAACCCCTTCCAGGTAGAGCCCTAATCTTACAGCGCTGTCTAGTGCCGAAGGCCGCCGCCCGGGCCTCTTCGCCAGAGCTGGGAGACGTGGCGTAGGAGGGACGGGCCGTCTGCCCAATGGGAGAGCGGGCTTTGAGGGATGGCCTATCGTAGCGTCTGGGGGGCGGGACTAGCAGCAGGTGGACTAGCGGAGGGGGCGGGATGCTGTACTCTGGGAAGAGGTGGGACTGTCTAGGTCCCGGGACGTAGTCCCTCTAACTGGACACTGCTGGGGAAGGGGACTGGCGCAGACACGATCAGGGAGACCCCCAGCTTCAGGGAAAGAAGCGACTTCACCTGAGGGGGATGTGTGGCTACCACGTCCCGCAGTCTTGGAGAGACACCAGCCTTGAGTCACTTTAGGAGAGGGGGTGACAGCAACATAATGAGGAGGTGGAACCCTCTAGTGGGATGGAGAAATGTGAGAAAATCCCAAGAACACCACCCCCCGCAACATACACACCGCCAACTAGTCTATAAGGTATAGGAGAGCCCCTGAGATTTGTCAGGAAAGGAAGGCTGGTAACCCAAGCTGAAATACGGCCTTGATAACAATTTTACACCTTGGTCATGGATCTAGTTTGGACTGGGTTTTGGCTAGATGTGAGAGCCCAGGTTAGGGAGGGAGGAGAGGGTCTTGAAGTACAATGAATGTTGGTCTGATGGCCCTCTGTATGGTGGCAGGGTAGTTGAGATGCACTGACCTATGAGCTGGCCTCACCTTTTGAACAATCGACCGAGGAAGAAAGAGACTTCCTATTTAAAGCCAAAACTCTTCCGCCTTTGAGCTAAGAGCACAAGGCTATTCTTTTCCATGATGAAAGATTGGGACTCCTGTTAGCTCCACAGTTCCTATGCCTCTTGTTTCATGTCTGCTCAAAACCAGTTCTAGGGAAGCTTGCTTGTGCTGACTGGTGATTTATGAGGCCTGAGCTTTCTGCTTTGTCAGGATGTCACCAGGCACATGAACCCATCCTGCTTGTACTTTATTTTGGTCACTGGCAACTTTAAGTTTCCTGCAGGTGTAGGGGAAGTTCTTGGAGGGGTCCTTCCTGCAACTCACAGCATGAGCTTTCCCACCTTGAATCCCTTCAGGAGTTAGAACAAACAAAGGAGACTAGAATGAATGTCTGAGAGTAAAAACTTTAAGTCTCTTTCCTGGTCGCAAGGTGACTTAGCCACTGGGAGCCCTCAAGGCAAATTTTGATAGCTTTGTAACCTCAGGGAATTCCTAACATTCCTCATGTAGCTTAATGCTTCTTGACAGAACTATTTGGAGGACTTTATCTCTTATGTAATGCAGTCATCTCTATTTCAGTAAAGAAAGAACATTTGCATTTTTTTTCTTCTGCCAGTGTCTTCAGGTAACTGTTTTGCTTTAGTTATAAAACTGCTGTATGTTACTGGAGTTTGAGTTTTAGTAAGGATCTAGTAGCCTTTTGGTATGTGTGCTGTGTAATGATGTGCCTTTTTCTTTCTTCTTTTTTTTTTTTAATCCTGTCAGAATCAGAAATAAAATGTCTGCTGCCATCTGACAGAGGCAGTCAGCTGTCCAAAGATGCAGAGAGCTTGTCTTCAGTGCTAGCAGTGGGACAGATAGTTGGCCTAAATTTTTCTCTGTATAAATAGCAGCTTGAAAGTCTTAAACCGTATCTCAAACCCCAGAAATGATTGTGCAAACTGTGGTAGAAGTAACTTCTGCATTCAAGCAAGACAGTCTGTCCATCAGGCAGCCCCAGGATATGGCAGGACAGGAAGCAGCTGTGGTCCTTTAAAGAGCAACATCTGGAGGGGAAGCCTGTGTGGGAAGAAGAGAGCTGGCTGGCTGCGATTCTGCTCCTCCTGCCCTGGGCTGGGTTTTCCCTCTTGGCACACAGCTGTGTGGGGAGAAGGAGATTTGGGTGTGAGGCCCCAGATCTCCTTCTCCTGGAAAGCTGCCCTCCCTCTCCTTGTGATGGTAGTGTCTGCTTCCCTGACTGCCAGAGCTGGGACATTGGGAGGGTGTAGCCCTTGGGTGACTGGGTGTGAACCCAGCTTCATTTACCTAGGGTGTTGGCACAGAGCTCAGGAGAGAGCAGGTGGAGAGGAGATAGGCTCAGAAACTGTCACACCTAGCCGGCCTTCAGAGCAGAGCCTTTTTGTTTTCCTCCATGGTGGTTTATAAAAATGTACTTAGTGTTTGGAGTCCATGGTTGACTTTTAGAGCTGGGACATCCTCAGAAATCTCTTCTAACCCTTTAGTTTAGAGATGAGGAAACCAAGAACCCAGGGAGGATGGGACATACCAGAGTCACCAGCTAATTTGAAGCAGGAAGGGACTCAGATCCAGGTCTCATTCTCAGGACAGTGCTGTTTCAAAAGTTTTAAACTGCCTTGGTGTTACTTAGCCCAACAAATTAATATTAGGTAAGCTTTTTTGTTGTTGTTCAGTGGGTGGGGCTGGAATAATATGGATTGTATTGTGCTTTTTTAAGATGGTACTTTAATGCAGCATGTGTTCTGAGTAATACCAGTCCTGAAAGGTGCTCAGGGTTCTGTGGTCCAATACGTTTAGGAATCATTTTTCTTGAAACTTGACCAGGCTTTTTAGTTTGTTAAAGGCTCCAAGAAATCCTACAATAAAGATATTTGCTCAACTTTGTTTGACCCAGCCTTTCTCAGAGTTATTCAGCCACGGAATCCTTTTTCTGCTAACTCTTGTAATATCCCCTGAAGCTCCTGGTGCGCCTTTAAGCTGACTTCCTTATAAATGTTCTTTAGGTATACCCTACTCTCATCCCCACCCCAAACTGTGGGCATGGGTTTTTATGATCCCCTCCTTGTGTATAGTTACAGTGGGATTATTAGAACACTTCCTGCACAGTAACACTATGAGTGGAAAATTGTCACAAGAGTGCAGAAGAGGTTTTACCAAACTCCTAGGAGGAAGCAGGAAACTGCAAGCCAAGTGTGGCTGATTTCCCAACCTCCACTGGCACTCCCTAATCCCTCTGTGAATTATGGCACATCTGCTTTGTACCATCTGGGTATGCAGGTCCTTCTTTCCAGCATGTCTGTTGCCAAAATTTTCTCAGAAAGTCTTGGGTGATGAAGAGGTTGAGGGCTACAGGTAGGCATTGTACCCCCGTTTTCTTTTTCAGCAGTCCACTAACAAGCAGCTCACCCAGGCAAATGCCTGGGCTGCTTTCCTACTTGGTGTATCTGCCAGGTTACCCCAGGCAGTCGGCATTGATCTCAAGGAGGGGGAGTGGACTAGCTGGTGGTGCTGAACAGAGAAAGCCTTTCAGCGTTCATGAGTTGCCAAATCACACCATATCACTTTCACACGTTGCCTCCTTGCAGTTAAAAGATAATCTCAGTGGTGTGGCTGCTTCCAAGGATTTAAAACGTTTCTCTCCTGTGGGAGGAGAAAGTGGTGGCAGAAACGTGATTTGGGTGTGAACAGAGTTACATGAAGTTCCCTGCACAGACACTGAGGGCTTTGTCACTTCCCAGAGAGGGTGGGCTCCAGCTCGACTGTACCTTTGGGAATTCTCAAAACCACCAGTTGGACCTGGTAGAACTTTCCTGTGGAACAGGAGCATTGTCTCGAGAAATTTGAAAATGGCAAGGTTCATATAGTTTAACTGTCCCCAGACAGCTGCCCAGATGGGGGCGGGGGGTGAGGCAGGTGTCCCTGACTTTATGGTTGGCGCCTGGAGCCAGGCTGGGTGTTCGAAAGCACTTGGCCAGAGACACAGCTGAACTTTGACCCTATACTATTAAGTTTTCTTTGGAGCCACTTGGTGTAGGATGATCCTGGGTTCAGAGAAATGGTAATATTTAACCAGGACAAACAAGGGGTACCTGCTGCTTCTTCAAGAAAAGAGTGCCGTGCACATTAATTAGCAAGGTGTGACCCGTCCAGCAGTGCTCCTTTGAGATGCTGACATGTTTTTGCACATCACTGAGCCACTGCTGCTCCAAGATCCTGTGCAGGTGACCAAGATAAATGGGCACATGGCCTGTCAGAGCTTGTAATCTGGCAGGAGAGCTAAGAAATGCTCGCTGATCATGACAGCATGCCGTGGTGCGTAAAGGGCAGTCAAAACTTGCCAAAAGGATCTGTGAGGGATCTGAGGAGGAATGAGGCAGAGTCCCGTGGTAGGAAGGGCTTGAGCTGAGAGCAGAAAGCCTGGCATATGGCAAGAGAGGGTATCTCAGGTGAAGGAGCGCCAAGAACTTAAAGTCGCTTCCACACACTGTCACCCCCGCAGTCCCAGGCGCCTCCTCACTCTTGGATCCTGTGGTCTCTCGGGAGCCATGGGCCCACGATATGCCTGCTGCTTGTGATGCACAAGCTCATTTGGCCAGTCTCTCTTGAAATTCTCTCTGTCCTTGGCCTCTTTACACTGGTAACTCTCACCTCCTTCCGCCTGTTTTCTCTTCCTGTCTCATACCTTTAAGGGTGTCCTGGAGTTCTGTCCTTGACTTTGTTCTCACTGTATACCTTTCCAAGTAAGTCTTTCCACTTTTATGGCTTCAGAATAGCATCTGCATACCAGTGGTCCCAGATCTAGAACTCTAGCCCTCACCATTCTCCTGAGCTTCAAACCAGTACTTCCAGCTGTCACCTGGACATTTCTACCCATTCCACCCAGATGCATTTTTAAAAATTAATTAATTAATTTTATTTATTTTTCGGCTGTGTTAGGTCTTTGTTTTTGCGTGCTGGCTTTCTCTAGTTGCGGTGAGCAGGGACTACTCTTCATTGCAGTGTGTGGGCTTCTCGTTGCGGTGGCTTCTAGGTGCGCAGGCTTCAGTATTTGTGGCACGTGGGCTCAGTAGTTGTGACGCATGGGCTTAGTTGCTCCGCAGCATGTGGGATCTTCCCGGACCAGGGCTCAAACCCGTGTCCCCTGCATTGGCAGGTGGATTCTTAACCACTGTGCCACCAGGGAAGTCCCGAGATACATTTTATACATCTCTCCAGTGTGACTCAGTACCTTCTCAGATCCTCTCCCCACTCCCACACACCTGCTCCTGAAAATCCTGTTCC